>NC_135746.1:18405000-18507500 GCF_041903045.1 Epinephelus lanceolatus | reverse complement strand
TAACTGCCAGGACAGAGATTGACAGCTCCCTCGTTTTGATTGACATCTCCCTGGCTCAGCAATGGCTGCCACAAATTTAATCCAGCCGTACATGTTTGAGCCCTCTAATGATTCAGAGGACGAAGCAGAAGCTGAAAATGATTCCTTTCAGGTGGTCACTGAATGGTAAGCATAACTTTTACATGCAATGTTATGGCCGGGCTCCACCGGCTGCAAACATACAGCGTAGCGTCGCGGCGTATTCATTTGGGCTCCACTGACTGCGTACGGAAGCGACACGTAGAGAAGCCAGCGGGGTTGTTTACCGTTTGCTGAGCCGAGAGGCTGCATGTAGGCTGCATGAAATGTTGAAGCATTTTCCACCTAAGTTATTACATATATTTGAGTTATCTACAAGTTTACTGTACTGTTTGTCATCTACTCGCTTTCAAATGTCCGCCACGGACACAGTGTCACGGATAAACAATAGAAGAGCGGCGTAAAATAGAGAGTTGTCGTGCCGCTCCCGTTGCCGGTGGAGCCGCTGTAATTGATTAAAAGGGGGGCGAGCTGCTACGGGACTCGCGCTGCAGACGTGCCCGGTGGAGCCCGGCCGTTAGCTGAGATGAATGACAACGGGAGGCTAGCGCTTTGCCTTTCTTCATTGAGATACGTTTTCATTGAAAACATAAATCTGCTCCGTTCTTCTGATAATAGCCTTTTTCATTCAAACACATGCAGTCTTAATAGATTAAATATGTCTTTACTCTGACACACACACCGACCGTCAAAGCGGGAGAGACCGGTGCCGGCCGGCCGTCTCTCTGGCGTTGTGTAGAAGTATTTGCCCGCCTCGAATAATGTTCCCCTCCGGCTAAAATTGTGTTGTTTCCCGCAGCATCACCTCCGCGACTGGGGATATGTTTATGCGTAGCAAAGCTAACTGCTTGGGGTTGGGGTTAGGGGTGAGGAAGGGTGCACATGACGTCCCCTCCCCGCGAGCCGACACCGGCGCCGGGCCCGGGGGGCAAGCCCGGCCGCTCACAAGCCGCCTCTTCCTGCAACTCCACGAGCTACAAAGGCTCGGATTGTACGGGCTCTGGAGCCGGTCAACCTGATTCGAGTGCTGTTGGGAGCCCGCAGGAGGCAGAGCCTCCGCTGGGTCGCAGCCGAGCGGTTCAGCCAGTTTACGATCTGTATTTTCTAAACATCAGACTAGAAAGACGAGTTGGCTCAGACTCAAAGAGATCTAGCTGGAGCAGAAAGGTTTTGTTGCACTGCCACTGGGGGGCGGGATGAGACAGCTGACCTATGATTTATGATTGGTTTGGAATTTATTGCGTAATAAATCTCAGAGATAACCATGGCCAAATCAAACCCAATTTCAAGAATGTACAAAAACTTAAAAGACAGATATTTCGAATTTGGATGGAAACTGATTTCTAATTGTTTTACATGTTTAATATTATGTACATAAGACCCTAAATTACATAGTTAGAAGGCTATTGTGGATTTGGGTTTCCAGAGGCTTTAAGGTCCTGAGCAACAGCGGCCACAATGCCTACCTATGCAGCATATTGTTAGCAGCCTTGTCTTGGCATCTTAATAAATTGGCATGCAGCATTGTGGGTATTTCTGTGAGAGTTGACATTAAAACACTCCATGGGTCACCAGCTGCTCTGGTACACAGACTGACTGTGATGTATCACCAGCATTACTGTGCCATTGTGTTTTCTGATACACAAAGCATCAGCTCTGGTGCCTGTAGTCTCATTTCTCTCCCAATCCCTAAAAAATGTCCCTTCTGCTCACACACACGCTCACATGCACGTGTGCATACGCACAGCCACACATATACATACACACAGATTCATTCACATTCAGAAGGGGAATTTGGGGAAGTCTTTGAGCGTGTGTGTCCAATGTGCTGCGTTAGTTACAGGAACTCGGTGCTGATATATGGGTGGCAAATGGGACAGATGCTTCCCTTCTCAGCACATTCAATATCCTCCTTCTCTTACTCATTGTGTTCTGTCCATGAAAACAAACACCAGACAGATATTAAAACCTGATGCAATCACTGTGTGTCTTGGCCATCACACCCTCAGAGAGCTGAACACAGAATGACACAGATGGAAAGAATAATAAAATACTGGCAAAAAGAGCAACCTGACAGCTGTGCAGTTGTAACTGATGAAGCCTACTGGCATTGAGTTGCTTGTCATTGAAAGAGGCACATTGTAAATCGTATCTGTGTTTGCATTTAGGCACCGTGGGACCAATATCCTTATCATATCAAGTCAGTTTATTATCTAGTTTCAAATATTGTATTAAGAAAAAAAAACAAAAAGAAGAAGAAAATAATTTCAATTGTTTCTAATTAATCAGCATGTTTTTTTGGTGATACAGGTGTATCAAACTGCCTTATCATGTCTAATTTCAAGATATTGATGCTTATTTCTAGAACATTAGTAAAACAGAAACTGTGGTAAACTAAGTGAAATTCCTCACACCCCTGTAGAAGATTTTTATCTTATATACCAGATACCAGAATTCATTCACTGGCAAATAAAATGTGGTATTTAAATATCTGTGTGATGACTATTTAATAGTTAAGTCTTAATTGTTTACTTTGCCAGTATTGTTCCCTCTTAAATGAATTATAGTGCCGAACAAGAAATAATGTGTTTAGCAGACTATAGTCGCAAATTCTGATCCCTTGGTCAAGGTGATGTTATTGTGCCAACATGGAGCTTGAACAAAATCTGTAATTACTAGGGATGCACCGAATATTCGGTAACCGAATATATTTGGCCGAATATTGCAAAAAAACACACATTCGGTATTCGGTGGAATAAGTTAAAAGCAAGGCCGAATAATAGCGGCGTGTTTTGATAACGCAATCAAACGGCGTGCCGTGACGGGTGGAATAAAATGTCGGTAGTGTGGCGATCCGTCCGTCACGGCACTCGCATTTGCGACTAAAAATAGTTTTGAGCGAGCAAAATAGGCTTAAATCATTCAGCACGCTGTGCGAGCAGCCTACAGATTTCAACCAGCAGCAGAAACGAAAGGTGAATCCCACCGATTGTGGGTTGAACGGGGGTCACAGACACAGACAGTAACTTTAGTGTATTCCTGTCAAATACGGCGGCCATCGGCTTACCAGGCGACGGAGAAGTCGGTTCCAATAATATCCTCTTCTTGGCGTGCGGACTGCCCAATAGTACCTGAACAGCCGAGCCAGCCGAACACAGGTATGTGATGTGTCAGAGGAGAAACGAGCCTTTGACATTTCTCTCTTTCTGGCAGTAACGGCCCACAAACCTCACCGCACTTTAGGGACTGTTCATTACTTATCAAGGGACTGTCAGGGGAGGAGGGTGGCTGGTTGATTTTTATTTTATTTATTTATTTTATTTTGATTCCCCCCTATGTTCATCACTGATTGATGCTGTTTTTGAAGTATGAATAAGTCAATAAGTAATTTATTCCATTGAAATATCATTGATATAGAAAAGTGATTTATCTTTTTATAAATGACAAAAGGCACATCAGCCTCATTTTCGCTGTGGTATCGTGATACTACTCAGAACCATGATATTTTCATTGGTATCGCACAGTGGGTCCCAATTTTGGTACCGTGACAACACTAATCTGGAGGGGGTTCATCTGCAAAAACTAATGAAAAACTAAACAATGATATTCGGTATTCGGTACTCTGTATTCGGCCAAGCGTTTAATAATATTCGGCTTCGGCTTCAGCCACAAATTTTCATTTCGGTGCATCCCTAGTAATTACATCAGTCAACTCAAACACACAGCATTGGCGTCAATGTGAATATGACTAAAACTGACTTGACATTCATACAGTGATACAAAAGAGCTGCATTTAACATACTTTGAATTACTATTTTCTTCTTTGATTTATGGTCTTTTTTGTAGCACATATTAAATAGCTTGTTTACCGGATCACTTAAATCTGTTTGAATATCATGATCATTGCATTCAGTGTTTTTTTTTTATAGTATTTACAGTCTTCTGAATGTTAAAGAAAGTAGTTTTTAACGTTCTCTGTCACCATGGCCACACTTGTAGCTTTTTGCTGCCCAAATGTATTACCCTTTTTTACTCATTTTTTAACTTTTGCTCATCAGTAAGTCATCAGTGTCTTCACTTAGATGAAACTGGCCGACAGCCTCAGGACCAAGCCCAATCACTTGTACAAAATCAGCCCCCTCTTCTCATTCCTCCATCTCTTCATTTCCTCCCCTCGCTCTTTTGTCTCTTGCCTCCTGGCAATCAGAGCCTAACATCGTGTCTGCCCCCACATTACAGAACTCAATCAGGGGCACTTTTCTGTTGAACTCCTCGATGGATCTCTCTTTTCAAGTACCACGCAAATGGATAAAACCAATCTCACAGCCATCACCGTAGTACAACTCTGTTGATTCTCCATTTCATCTGTGTGGTGACTATCATTTCCTAATCACTCTTTGAAGTGCATTGTATTGATGAAATGTGTCTGATGGTTGTCTCTGTCTCTTCTGAGATCAGATCTATCTGCATCTATTATCTTTTGTCCAGGTTTTTGTCCTCTTCTGTCTCTTACTGTCAGTAAAGTTGTGGTTAGTGAATGTTGATTCTTGATTTCAAAAATCTACATTTACATCGGTTTTTGCCCAAAATACTATGCAGAGAGATTACAGTTCTCTCCTCATCTCCTCATTTTATATAGTTATAATACTTTCAGAGTTTGAGTTCCAGTGAATAACTTTCTGTTATTCAGTAAAAAATTCAGTATGTGTGCAATTTTCTTGTGGCAATTGTTTTCTCCACACCCTCAAAATAATTAACATTAGTCAACCATTAATCACCCCTTTCAAATTAAACTCCAAAGGCATTCAAAATAAAAGGGCCATTGTTCTTTGAGTGCATACACAACTAAAACCCACAGTTCTAACATAGAAACCCACCGTTATTTATGCTGAAACAAGAGAGCATCTAATCAGAAAAACATTTTTATATGCTTTGGTAAAGTGAAAACATTTCCACAGAAGCAGCAACAAGGCAAAACCAGTAAATTGGTGGACCAGCAGCATCCTCTATGCAATGGGTCTTCAGCGGGAGGTCCAGACTCCTAGGGGGGTCCTCCAGAGTTACGGCTTGGGGGGCAGCAAATTATTGTTTAAGTTTTTAAATGTTTTTTTGTTTTTGTTTTTCTTTTTAAAAAAATAAAATTAGTCTGAAAATACACTTTAACATGAGTCCAAAATATCATAAGGAAAGATAAACTGGCCTAGTCATAAACAACAACCAGTACACAATGTTACTGATGTGCTAACTGTTACCCATGAATCCCCTGCATCATATGGGTTAGCCAAAGCTAAATCACTATGCCCTCTAAATGTATGTTTAACATTGAAATACAATGTATGATATAAGTCAGTCCGTCAATAATTATGATAATAAAAAGGTATGCTAATATGTGGCACTTAAGGTTGCCCTGCACATAATTGTAGGCCCAGTAATAAGCAACTCAAATGTATTCAATATACAGTATGTAACAGAGGGTCTCTGCCCCGCCGCTGTTTCAGCTCAGGGGTCTTTGGCCTTAAAAACAATGAAAACCCCTGCTTAATGCAACAGGGAGCAAAAAAGGTTATTGAAATGTAAGTCCTAGTTTGTGTTACTCTAACACCAGCACTACCAATCAAAAGTGGGTATACCAATCATAAACAGGATCCGTGCACCACTCTCCCCCTGCAGCTGCAGATACAGCTACAGACCGTGTAAATTAATTCAGATTCATGCAACATCTTAATCCATTCTAAAATGTGTAATATTCAGTCTTGTTTTTGTTTTACGTGAAGCACCACCAAATGTTCACTTCTGATTAATGACCACCCTCACTACCTTAAACAGCTCTCTGTTGTTCTTCGAGAATACCAGAACTACAACTACTTAGGGAAATTCAGTCAACGTACTACATTGCCTGCAGGATATTTTCAGCGCTGCCACGCAAGACGGTTTATTAAATGAAGCACAGGGCTGTTGAGAATTGTTGTTTAAGGGCTTGTAGCTGTGGAGCTGTTGTTTACATGGCCAAAATGATAAAAACTTCAGCATCTCATAGTGGTGTGAGTGTGACAATGTCCTGCAAATACATCTCACTTGTGCTGCCTCCTGGTTCCTACAGCTGACAGCAGTGAATTGAACAGGACTGCTCTTGCATGGACTTACACACAAATACAAGAAGGACAGACACAAACAATCACTCACACAGCTGTAACTCAGTAAAAGTTATAGCATCATGACATGAGTGTAAAGACCATAAACACTTCAGCCCTTTCCACTTTCACATCTCTCTCTCTCTCGTTCTTTCCGGCCAAAGATCTTCCTTCCTGAAGGTAGAGGGGCAGCTGTTGAAGTGTGGGGGATATCTGGCACAGCAGTGGGTGACAAGCAAGTGGAGAGGCGGACATGTCAGAGCAGCATGAATGCCAATGTAGCAAAGACACCAGTGGGCCAAGGTGATGGCTGTTAGGGAGAATGAGTGCTAGGGCCAAGTGTCTGAACAGTTCAGCACGTGGGCTGGAGTATGTAGTGGGCTTTTTAATGGCAACCCTCTGAACATGATCCCCTCGGGTCCTCACAGCGATATATGCTCAGTTGCCAGTTGAAAATCATGGGCACTGGTAGTTACCTGGAATTTACACTTGCTCTGTTTTCCATACATCATAAAAATATAGTTGAGGATGTTTTATTCTGTTGTGTGCAAATGAAAGAATGTACGGTGTGCAGAACTGCTGAGAGACAAGCACTTTGGGAAGAAGTTTTATTTTATGCCTCAAAAGTTTGAAACACATAAAACCTTGGTGCGTGACAGATGTTCTGAGAAAAGACAACCACATCTAAAATGAATACTGTCTGTTTGTTTTTACTTGTCAAGGGGTATCAAAATGATGCGGTTGGTTTCCAAAACAGAGGCAAGTAAAATGTACCCATAAATCTGGTGTTCACTCATACAGTATTATTTGCTGTGTGGTAATGTTTTCTGACTCTGAGTTTTTTTTGTTTTTGTTTTTTGTAGATCCACGAATGCAAACTGAACTGCTTTTTTCTCAACATGTGGATAGCCATGTATGTACGTTTCCATTTTTTTCCGGCAGAACGAGATTGTGAATGTCGTGGCTACTTTCATGCCAAAGAGTAAAATCCATGTTGTGCACAAATAATTGTATGTGTCAGATGGTGGTGGTGGCATTCATGTTTGACTGCATCTGCTTGTGTGTAAGGATGCACCATTTATCCTGTCCGCTGAAGCACAGACCCAAACATTTTCCAATTTTACACCCGTGAAGATGCCAAACTAAATTAACAGCAGACACCAAACAGTGAGACAGTGTCGTCAGCCCTGGCAGCCAATGAAGCACCCACTGTTGTCTTGTGTTCTGCCTTACTGTCTTCTCACTAATAGACAGTATAAATCATCCATGTTTTTGGAAAACACAGCTTTTAAAAGGACAGTTTTAAGCCAGGCAATGCTGTAGTATAATGTCGACCAAAAACGAGGAAATCAAGAGGAGAACTGGCTGATGGGAAGGCGTGAGATGTGTGAGAAAAAAGTGGAAGTCTACCGAATGAGGGAGAAAAATGATGAGACATAAAAAGTGAAGAGAGTAGTGTAAGAGTAAGGGAAGGAAAAAGAGCAGGGTGAGAAAGACGTAAGGGTGATAGAATAGAGAATGAGGCTCATTGTCAGGCAGTAGCGAGCCCAGATTAGATCACAAACTACTGTTTTACCAGAGCAATTTGCAAAAAGTGCAGAGACTGAAAATAAGAAAAGGAAGAGGGGTGTAGAGGAATGGTGGAAACTGAAAATAATGAAGTTTTGTGCAGAGATCAAAGGGCAAAACAGGAGTTGAGAAATTGGGAAAGGATGATGCATCCCAGTTATCTACGAATGACATTTATATGCAGCTATTCTCTATCAGTGATAGACATTCAGTGGCAACTGGCAGAGCAGGTACAGTACAGAAAGTAGATGGCATCAATGTGGCTTAGCAAAAATGAAATGGAGGCCTGGATGGTGGACTATACAGCCTGTAAAGAGGTCATTGTCAGTCTCACACTAGTTCAGTCGAGAGAGACTTGTTCTGTGAAAGAGAATATTTATTTACATGTGCACCGAAGTATAAGAAAGTCTGGCAATTAGACCCCATCGTAATGTCATCTATTCCAGGAGGGCGGTTAAGCGGTAGTAGGTCAGAGATCAATAGATGAAGAGGGTCTGATGTGAAGACGTGAAGAGGAATGGGCTTTTGATGAGCTTGTCCTGGGCTCTGGATAAGATGACTGGAGGTGAATGATGACTCTCCCTATAGTGACAGCTGACAGGAGCAGACAGGAGAACAGATTTAAAGATTGGTGGCAGCAACATGAATGGCTGAAGGAAATTGTGGCAAAGTTTGATTGGCTACCAGGGAGAGGGAACACCAATAGTCAGCTGATTTGGTGGAAGTGGGAAAGAGAGAGAATTGTGAATGGATACAGCATAAAGAAAGTCTTTCTGATGGCACTTGCGCTGAGCTTCATTGAATTTTTAAGCTCATCATACACCTGCATACAACTTTATTCATCCAGGACTAAAAAATGTAAAACGTCTGCCTCTGTTTTAATGAAACAGAAACACATTAGACATAATCAGTAATAAATTTCACATTTAGGCTTACAGCTATTATGAGTTGGAACTGGTTTAATAGGCCACCAAGGAAATTTAGATGGCATAGGGGGCACATTTACTTATTTTTCTGCAAGTAAATATGATTTCTTTATCTGGAGGCTGATGGATCTCTGCGGTGAAGAGAAATTTTACAGATCTCAAATAAAGTCATTTTAAATTGTGATGAGGTTCGTGATAGGGCTGGGCAATAAAAAGATCTCCATAAGGGATTGTGATGAAATTTATGTTGATGATGAAGATAGGCTTGGGACATTTTTACTAGCTTTGGATGGATCTAACAGCCTACCACACAGCAAAATAAATGGAACAACAGCCAGCCAGTCTGCTACCTCTCTTCTCTACCTCAGCTCTGCCTGTTTGCAGGAGGGTGGGGCTGTGCTCCACACACACATAGTGGACAACAGTGTAACTTAAGAGCAAAGCCCAAAACAAAAGGAATGAAACAGTCTTAAGGATATATTTTACTGGTGTCAGTGGCAGCATTACTCTTTATCTTTAAATTCAACAAAAGGAGATCAATATGAATTTATCAATTTATCAAACACCAGTTGAAGTGGCACAATACAAATTTACAGAAATGTGATGTATTTAGCCATTCTGTCTGCAGTAACTTGCCACCTCCTCTTAATCCATACCCAGTTTGTTTTCAGGCCCAGACTCACTGAACTGACATCAAAGAACTAACGGCAACAAAGGCCGACTGTTGCATCACCTCACGTCAACTGTGTCTCTTTTGACAAGCGTACATTTACGATGTACTATTACGTGAAACTTTGTGTTTTTTGTCTTGTTTTTATATATATATATATATATATATATATATATATATATATATATATATATATATATATATATATAAAACTTTGTATTGTGTTTGTACTCTGTACTGTTTGCTCTTGTGCTGTATCTCTGTTTAGACCTGCCAAGGGACTACAGATGTGTTTTGACTCAAAGCCACAATCTGGTTCAGTGCATTAAATGGTGACATTTATGTCCTGAAATGGACGTGGTCCCTTTTTAAATTAACTAAATAAGTAAATGAATAAATACAATATGCCAGCAGTCAACCAAGACAGGAAACACCGTATATCTTCCATCACCTGAAAAGGTACCATCCCAGTGACAACACCGTTACTTTAATCAGTTAAAAGGCAAGCTAACTTGACTTGTTTTGTTAAGGTAGATAAAGCACTTTTGCAGAGTTAAATGTTTAAATTAGGTCTTTTACTACAAAATATATTTTAAACCCTAGCAGTGTTTGCACTGTTAAATGTTTGTTGTCCTATTTTATATGTTTAGACACTATATTATAAAGTTTAACAAATGCACCCCCTGGTTTCCTCTGATACTCTTCAAACTGGCAGAATTTTCAAATTAAATATCCTAGTAAATATCACATTGCCCAGCCCTGGACTCTGTGAATTGACTGACAGTGAGATGGCTTTGTTGTTGAATAATGTATGCACAGATTCAGCTTGGCTTAAAACAAATAGTGGCAAACCACAGACAATAAAAATCGACTCTTGATGCAAAGTGAGCTAATTTAAACTGGAGCTTGTTCAAGTAGTTATCTAAAAACCCAATAAGCTATGTAACTACTGCCTCTTGGTAGCAGTCCATGTAACAAATTTTATAGCTTAGCAGTTGGATGGTTCTTACCGAAATGCACATTAATGATAATAATAATATAATAATAATGCATTTAATTTAAAAGGTGTCTTTCAAAACACCCAAGGTCACCTTACAGACCATAAGATAGCAGACAGAACATTAGAAGTTGTGGTTAACATCTTCTCTTATATGCACAGGCACATATTGGACTTTTTTTTTTAACTGACATTTTCTAATCAGTTGTTCATCTTTTGTACTGATTTAATCGTGAAAGTCCGTCCAAGCTTTGATGGTGCTTATACTGTCAGTCAGCTAACATTACCACTGCGGAAAATGGAGGACTTTAACTTTAAAACGAAAACATTGACACAAAAACTCACTTTGCAACTCAATGCTTAGCAGATAGACAAAACAGAATGGTACGTCCAACAACAAAGAGAAAAGAAACAGGGTTGACAGAAGAAGTTTCACTTGACAGAAGTGACAAATTGACAGAGCTAACAGAAGTTTTAGGAGGTAAAAATTCATTTTGTCCAATGGAGGAATGATGACTGCGTTGTCACCATGCTACTCACGTGGTAATGACAGTGTATGGTTAGCGGAAGCAATGAGACTAGGCAGTCAATAATGCAAACAGTCAGAGAAACAAGCAATTTCCACATGTCCATGCAAATTCATAAATGGGGTAAAATTGCAAATATCCCTCAGAAATAAAACATAGAGCCATTTCTAGAAATGTGGGGAAAAGTAGAGTATTTGAAGAGATGGTGCGCTATGACTTTGCCTTTTCTGTCACTGTGAGCTGTAGGCTATTATCTGTCCAAAGAGACATCAGTCTGCTGGAAATGTGACATGAAATTACCCACAATCCCCTTCTGCCCTCCCATCAACTTGGCAGTTTCACAGCCCCCCAGAGTTGCAGGATAATTTAGGTAGGGATTTCAAGCGAAATTGTGTGTGCTTGTGTGTGTATCTGCATGCAAGTGTGTGTGTGTGTGTGTGTGTGTAAAGGAATGAGAAAGAGATAAGTCGTATACTCAGGTTGAAAGATTGACGTTGAATGGAATGGAACTTTCTCTCTGAAGATATAGACAGATAGGTGGAGTCCAACAGCACAAACTTCTTCCTGTTACTGCGTCATTTGCAAAGTCATTATAGACTAGTCTTAGTGCAAGAGATTTGACAGTGAAGGTAAACCCTTCATGTGCCTCATTAACTACCATTACGAACTACACCAACATCCTCTCTTAGTATGTCAGCTTTTTAAACAGTATATGACAACTTGTGGTATAATATTAACCTGCTTTGCAAGACTAATTTACCTTTGAATATTGCCTCAAGGCTTTGCAATCATATTTGGGCTTTTCAACCAGACACTGAAGCCTCTAAGGCTCTGCCAGAGGCCCTTAGTAATATCTTTCGGGACTTGATCGTACTAATATATTCCTGAAGTAAGTTTTGAACACCTGGCTTAGTCCCCAGACTAAAGACAGGCCTCATCTACTTTCCATCTGTCTGGCGGCGGGGCCCAGATGTGCTGACCAGGAACAGTAATGAAGGCAAGGTAGAAAGAGCAGAAAATCAGGATAAATGCAGAGTGGAAAACAAGCCAACCCTCTCCTAGCTGCATTTCTGTCAAAATAAATGTTTCTCAGAACATTTCAGACAAGTTAGTTTTAGCTTATTGTTATTTTGGGGCAAATGTTCCACACTGTAGCTGTAGCAAAATATTTTTTTCATCCTGGTCCTAAGTAATTCATACTTGGACACTGGCCCATGTAGTTCATTCATGTTGAACACAAATTTTCTTGTAAATATTAATTTTACCATCACTTCACAGAGCTGATATAGAGATGGGCAAACCAATCTTCACTGATAGGCCTGCATTCATTATCTATTGTCACTGGTGATTTATGAGTCTGGCGGTCTGGGGTACTGGCAACCATATGTCTGCTCATCCATACACACACAGGACCCGTCCTATTAATGATGTTGGGATTCATCATCCAAAGACACAATAAACACACTGAATGAACTTTTAATGGTATCGACAGCACCAGAGCCTTTCCTCTTTTCAACTCCCAGCTCTGCTAAACAAACATAACAGAAGACTTCGATTTGGGAAAGAAAAAACTCTGTAAAGCAATTTTGGTGGAGAAATTACCCTATTCCAATTGTCCATCAGTCAGGGTGGTATTGGGTTGAAAGAGAGAAAATCACATTAGGTTTAAAGATGTCCATTAGTTAGTGGCATGGCAATCTAAATTTGCCTTCCATTGTGTTGCGTGTCTCATTATCTGGTTAGCGCCCTAATTCCATGTGAATGATAAGATGCACACCACCAGCTTTCAGCACACTGAATACTCAGCTATATGTAATACATTTGCATAAAATGTACTTGTAAATGCTTATCTTAACGGTATGGTTGGTTAAGACTCCGTGTTTTTTTCGGACCTAATTGTATTGCAGAGTTTTGCACAGGATCTTTGCTCTCAAACCACAAAAAAAATGTGATGGCACAACAGTCTCCTTCAGTACATTATTCTGTGCTTTCTTTTGATTTTCACATTGGCTAGTCATCCTGTTTAATTTGTCTTCTGATTAAATCGGAACCGTTGAAACAAGTTGTAGGAAGCCTCTGCAAGTAATTGGTTGCTGGCAGACACTCTGTGCGGCAATAAAATGGTTAATCAGCAGTGCCGTGCACTGTAGAGCCGATGCGCTGCTGGTCCTGCCGGCCTGTATAGAATATAATGTCTATGTTGTGTACAGCCTTTATAGACTGAGCTGAGTAGTGATGCACGGGTCGACCCATAACCCGCGGGACCCGCAAATGGACCTGCGGGTCGGGCAGCAGTGATCGTCTGTTAAATTGGTCTGTAAATGATATTTTGACATTATTGGCTATTACCGTCATGGCATCTGAAGGTACTGATGCGTTGAGCAGGTGACAGTCTGCGGTCGTTTTCAAAACACACTTGTGTCATGCACTCCAAAAGAAACTTGTTGAAACTTTAAACAATAATTTATTGTACAAAACAGGGGAAACAAACGTTGACAAAAACGGTTCCATAATTCATATTAAATTCAAAAGATAACGAAAAAACAGCTACAAGTTAGAGGGAATAGTGATAAAGTGGTAAAACTTGGCATTGATCCACAGCCTCAGACGGATGCGCTCAAGCATGCCGTCCACACAAGCGCAATTGGTAGGCTATACTATATTTTCACATTTTTAACAATGCAATTTAAAAGTTTTGATTTTTATTGATAACCTACATTTACCAACAACAAAAAGACTACATTTAGCACCAAAAAAAAATGTTAATAAATAAATAAATAATAATAATAATACTAATAATAAAAAGAATATCGAATACCAAATTTTCATAAGGAATACCTACCCATAGAAACGAATATTCGAATATCCGAATATTTGGGTACAGCCCTAGTTATTTCAGCAACTTTTCCATATGAATTCATATGAATATCTATAGTGGTGGAAAGAGGTCAGTTGCAGTGTGTGTGTTGGACTCTGGTCCATCTGTGCTGGGTGGTTCGCTGCTCTGTATTAAATGTTATCTGTTCTGGCAGTGAGTCCATGTCAAATGGTGTGAGGGTGAGGAGGGTGCAAAGCGGGTTAGAGTCACGCTCTGTCCCTTGTCAAACCACTTCAGGTCGCCCTCCTTCCCCCAGTGGCCTGCTGGGTCTCTGTGATCGCAGACAACCCAGTCATACTGGTACATCAGATGGGATCAGGGTAGCTATGTCGGATCCGTTTTCCTGGGTGGAATAACAGCCCCCATGTGGGATTAGTAATTGGACAAGGACATTCAGGGACATGGTTTTATGAGAGTTGTGAGAGCTGTCATCTGGGAAAGCTCCCTGTCTTAAAGTCTGCAGTCTCTTCAAAGAAGTGTGCTCAGAGATTAAAGTGATTCCAAAGATAGCATGAATAGAGTTGTGGCTGAAATCAGAGGTAATGCTCTTGTTATCCATGTAACCAACTTTTGAGCTATATTGTAGCAACCAAGTTGCTGTAACATAAAAGGCCAGGGAAGATGTGACTAAAGTGCACAATGTACAAGAAAACATGACAGCTTCCTGTGTATTTACTGCATGAAGCAATTTAATCATTCAAGGTCTGGGCAATTTAAAGAAAATCAAATATCACAATATCTTTGACAAAATATTTCTATCAATATTGTGTTTTTGCAGGGTTGACTATTGGTGCTTTCATAAATGATTTAACCAGTTTTTTGATCAATAATTATCAGTAATGTGTTTGTAATGACTAAGTGGTGGGTAAAGGAAAAATACTAGAACAGCAAGAACAGTCTGGTAAGTTCAGAAAATTACATCACTTTAATGCAATGCAGCCTTTGAAACAGGAAAAGACAGCATTTAAGCCCAAACGCACTGAAAGCATCCGGCGCGTTTTGAAGTACACCTGTTGTTATAAGTGGTCGAACACGCACCAAAAGCATTTCAAGGCATGTCAAACTACTTTGTCACCCCTAATTTGCACTGTTTCAGTTCAACTTCATTTCAGAAGGGTCAAATGAGGACCCAGCGACCAAGTGAGGCAGAGTGGTAGTTAATGTTAGTGTAACATGCCCACCCTGTGTCATCATGACACATTTACTGACATCTACTGTGCATGAAGTTTAACTTGCAACGTAAACCTAACAAGCACTTATTTACATGGTATAGAGTTATGATTTGCTTTTCTTTAGGTGACGTTCACCCACCTGAAAGAAAAGATGAAATGAGATGGCTTGTCCCCTGTGGCTTTACTACAAACCAACTGATGAGAGCAGCAGCACGCACCCAGCATTTCCCCTTCTGCCTTACAGTATGTAACATTCTAGGGTACTCAAATAGAAATGTATAGAAGATTAATGAGATGTATCTGTAAAGCATACAAATTTGTGCCAACGTAATTAGCATAATTTTCCCTAAAGTAGTTTATACAGATTCTGATTCATCCTATACCTGCAGTGTGCCATTGGAGCATCACTTGACATACATCAAATGAGGCACGCATTACAGTATCGATATAATATCATATCACAACATTGATACAATATGCATAGCCCTAAATAATTCTGATATGAATGCTGTTATTGTCGCAGGAGTAATTCCATTGTCAGTCAGAGGACAGTATTCATAAATAAATAAAAGTTAATGTTTAAAAAAATTGGTGTAAACCACTGATATATATCACATGGTAGCCTTTTCCCTGCAGAGTCACACTAAAATGATGGACGTGTCTTTCATTGGATCATTTAGCGCTCATTGATCTCATGATTACCATGTTAACTGAGCTGTCAGCTTTGGCATCTGGCATCACTGATTCAGGCAGGAGGAAAGAAACTAGGGAGGCAGGCTCACTTATCATGCATGGCCACACAATCGCTTTTGTCTTTTTCTGAAGGCTAGTCGGCTTAATTACGTGCTAAAAACGTCTTCAAACAAACTGCTTTCACAAAGTAATGTACACCTGTCCAGTCTTGTTTAGTTCAAGCTGGATTGCAAATATGAACACAAACAGTGTGTAGCGACACACATGTACATTTCAAATGGAAAGATCAGACTTCTTTCTTCACGACTCACTGCTGTTATTCACTGCAAAACCATATAATGGATTAGAGGATCAGGAGATGATTTACCAAAACGAACTGAAGAAAAAAGCATTATGATTTGAAGAGCATAGACAACTGAGTGATTGTTTTGTCAAACTGTCAAATTTCCCTATGCACCACCACAATCAGATAAGGTGAGAGACCACCAACAACAGCTTAATGATACTATTTCAGGCAATCTGAGGCTCTCATTTATTATGCTGTAAATCTGCAGTGCAGCAAAGGAAAAAAAAAAAAGCTCTATACCTTTCTTTTCACGCACAAAGAGCTTGCATTATAAATCATTTATGCAAAAAAAAATTTCAGGGGTCCCAGTTTTGATTAATACTCCAATCAAAATCCTTTTAGTTTGATTAGAACACGAAAAAACAATGTTGGTGTGATATTGATTAAATAGACGAAACCCTAAACCCACTAAATTCTACGACCTGCCTACTTATATTTGGATTTTCTGCCAAACTAACAGGATTGTTGTTGCCCATAATAATAACATAACAGCATAAAACTAAAGAATGCAAGTAGAAGTTTGTAGTTAATGGGCCAAAACAAACAGAACTACTGTTGCGGTCCTTTAATAGAGCTCCATTTGTCTTTGTAAAAACGGGGCCTATTAAACCTTTGATCATTTCAAACAGAATTCAATAGACTAAGGTCAGTCCTTTATAGCTTTTTGTGGGGAACTAATAATGTTAACAAATATAGATTTAATCATTTCGAGTAGAGTCAGTCAATTAGCAACTATAGTTTACAGCTTACAATCAGTGACATCTTAACCAACAACAAATAAGCCACACGGTGGTTCAGTAAATGTTTCCTTCAACCTCTATGGGACTCAAGATCTTTGCTTGTTTTCCAGTGTGAGAAATGAGACATAGGAGGAGAGTGAAATGTAAAGCCACAACAGGTCTGTGTGCACAGACCGAGAGCAGAGCCCCAGGTAACAGATGGAATTTATTGATTTGGGATATATCTCTATCAGCCACGTCCAAGGTCATTGAACTTAACGTCTTCCTGTGAAGCGTTGTCAGTCTGTGCTGAGCATGATAAATGGCGTCCGATCCATATAGACCTGCAGAACTTGACACATAAAGACAACAGTATTTTTAACAGGGATTGTGCACAACACACAACCCTTACCCTGTCACGTTTTTCCCTGTGACACACCAACACTCTTGTTCCTCACTATGGCACAACAGCTTTGAACCCCCTCCCTTGTTCATATCAGAATCCGTCCTGCTGACACAGATCAATGGCAGTGCCAACATGCAAGATGGAGAGAACAACAGAGATATTGACAACAAGAATAGATTTTACAGGAAGCCAGTCAGTGTAGTTGCACAGTGACCGACTGTTGTGGGGGCTTATCAAAGCAAATGACTTACTTCATCCATTTCTCATTTTCTCCTCGCACACCACTCTTCCTTTCTCTGTGATGAACAGTAATGTGTTTAAATTGAGTGCAGTGCTTCAGTATCATAAATGGAGGCAGTCATTACAACCACCAACAATCATCTATATTGCATGCAGTTTTGTCTTGAAATTAAAAATCTCTTTGCAGTCCAGCAACAGTGAACAACAGTCTGGTGCCATTACTTTAAATAACTTCAGACACGCATGTAATGAGAGCATAAGGAATCTTTATGTGAAAAAGATTAGTCTCGTCAAAACTCACACACAAGATTCACAGATGTTGTCTCTTGGCTACTTTCATCAGCCAAGGCGTTTTGAAATCCAGCTAAGCAGAGCTTTCAATCTCCCAAACATGAATTTTAAATACAACCATTCACTTTATCCACCGAGAATAATTCTTAAATCAGTTACTGGCATTAGGAGAAATCTGGAAGAGACTGCCTACCCAAGCTAATTGAGAACTGGACCATTAAGGAGACAAGCTGTCAAGTTGATTATTATTCGATTATTATTCAGGTAAGACCACTATTCACAGTCTGACAAAGACGGGATTTGCATATAAAGTAGAATCAATAACATCTTGAATCAGTGACAAACACAAAAGCAAACATTATAAAAGAAACAATAATTTCCTTTTCCTTCATGTTGCTATTTGTTTCGTTGCCATAAAACTCAAACACCTGTTATATACCTACTTTTACTAGATCACTGATGTAAAATACTCCAAATACAACTCAAAAACTCAACCTCTTAGATCTTCATGTCTTTTAACTGTCCCACCATCGAGGCTGGTGGGTAAGGGAGATTGTAACTTTGCGGTATAGCCTTCCACCCTCAATCAAATGCTTCCCCGTCATTGACACTTTAAAGACAAATATTAAATTAGTTTTCAATGGCCTTTGGTTGTTCGTAGTGGTTTTAATATTTTAGTATTTTATAATCTTTTTGCGCATGTAATTGTTCTTGCCAGTGTTATTCTGTTTTATTTTTTATTTTTAATTATTTTTTAGGGCATTTTTTGCCCTTAATTGACAGGACAGTGAAGTGTGATGGGGGGAGAGAGAGAGGGAGAGACACGCAGCAAAGGGCCACAGGCTGGACTCGAACCTGGGCCGCTGCGGCAACAGCCTTGTACATGGGGCGCCTGCTCTACCACTAAGCCACCGACGCCCTATTCTGTTTTATTGCTTATATTTGTGTGTCGTTCTTTTAATTTGTACAGCACTGTGGTCAACTGCAGTTGTTTTTAAATTTGCTACATAAATTAACTCGATTTGATTTGATAACATTTCCAAACAGAAGTCATTAAGATGAATTTGAATCAGTGATGTGTGGTGAACAAACTGCACTTTTTAGTTATTCAGACAAGAAGTTTATGGAATAATATATCTTTAGAATAGACATGCATAATGCATAAGTGAAATCTCAGTAAGGTTCTTGATAAAAAAGGAAATTAAGTGCACCCCGAGTAAGGTAAAAGCCCACCAACTGATTAGGGAATTAATTGGGTGCATAGTTGATGTGTTACACTAATAAACAATTTTCAGATTTTGTTCACACAGTCTGCCTGAGAAATATCAAGTCTGCATATATCAGCTCAGTCATTGTTATGGTCCCCCAGGGACAAAGACTGGATATTATTGAATATCAGTCGGGCACTGCCGCTAGCTGCTTAAGGAATGACTCAGACTGCAAATAATGCATTAAAGTTCAGTTGGCCAATAGACCAGCTTAGCATATGTTGGCTGCTTGGATAATCCGCCCCTACAGGCTCTGGTGCATGTTTTGACGGCTCCATCTCTGTGACTGTGTACTGTGAGTTATCACTTTCCAATCCTTATACTGTATGTATATCAACATGCAGTGAATATGCACAGCTAACAGAATGCTTTAAGTTTATATTAGAAAACTGCAAGCAATGTGATTGAGGTCTCTCATTACTGAAAATAATTTTAAAGTTGGTTGACACTCCAACAAACCTTATTGTATCTTTTTCCATTGAGCACAGGAGCATTTTTCTGGACTGCTACAGTGGAGGTGATGTGTGAATGGTCAGTATTTTTCAACAAGCAAAACCTGTTGGAAAAAGCTGCTGTCAGTGTCAGCACAGAATTCATGTCTATTAAGTATGTGGTGTGTCTGGAGGAACACATGCCATATTTTAGCATGACATACACACACACACACACACACACACACATAGAAATAATGCTATTCAGCCCCACAGTGTCAGTCTACATCTCTCAATCTCATATTTATTATTTAACAACATCACACTGTGGCCTCTTAGATTTGTTTTTGTTTTTTTTTACTATATTTTCAACTGTCTGACATTACTCATGCTTATTCATATTCCACAGAATGCCTCACAGTCAGATGTTATTGGACTGCTTAGATAAACCTCCCCCCATGTCCTCTGACATGATGGGCTGCCGATGCAAGCTACTGAAGGATAAATGATAGAATAAGCCTTTAAATCTGGAGCTACTTGGTCAAACTACCTTTCTTCACTTTTCCCTCTCCAGTCAGTACCTGCCAGGGTGACTGGAGTTCTGCCTGGGAGCAAAGTCAGGAGCAGTGTCTTCATTGCTGGATATTTCTTAAGCACACAGTGAGCCTGCGCCATGCAAATAATATGGCTGGACTTGGAATCTATTAAGTAAATTGACCAGGGGTGCCTGGACTGATGTGATGAATATAAATCATTTGTGGCTCTTTGTATGTGGGACTGTCTGTGCAGGTGAAAAAGCTTTACCTCTCTGTGATAAATGAATCCCCAGTGCAGACTGGTCTAGCTAATAGAACTGCATAGAAGACAAATGGGAAACGTTTCAAAGGGCAGAGTTTGTGCAAAAAAATCATCATCATGCGTCTTAAAGGACCAAAGGCTTATTGCAAAACACACAACTCACTCTCCAGCTGACTGGCTGTGCTTAGATAATAATATCTAATAGAGAAAGTAAACAAATATCTTCTTGTGAGTGTTGCCTTGCTGACTTTAAATGGCTTTGCTCATCCATCTCACAGATATGCAAAATAAAGCGGAGGGACGTTTAATGAGCCTTCGCAAGACGTGGACTGAGTGTCTGTCTTGTTACTGGAAACAGCTTTGTTATCAAACTGTTGGATGAAGTGAGGCAACAGTTGAGAGTAAATATAGCCATAGAATATAAATATATATCTTGTCTAGAGTGATATACTACTGTACACGGGTTGACTTGTGATGTCTGCTTGCACCCTGTGCTATCTTTGTGTCTGTTAGCTGTCTGCTGCAACAAACAAATCCTCTAATATCTCATATATTGAATTTAAAGGGATTTGATTCTGACAAGAGTTTCTGCGTCACACACAATTATGTTGGTATTGATATCCCAGATATTGGTAAACATGAGATGCTGTGGAGCACTGCTTGTTCAGGAGATGGATTTGTCAACTCAGTGAGATGATGTGTCACTCACTTTACTGTGTGACATAATCTGAAGTTCATGACAGTGTGCGCTTCAGAGTAACTAAGAGCTGTCAAATGTCACAAGGATCTAGTACCGTATTGGAAATCAGTGGTGCACCACTCAGCTTGCTTAATTGTCCTGGGTATGTGGTCACTGCTTTTGCTGTCAAGTTTAACTATACAAGGGATGTTCCTGATGACACATTTCCCTGATGTTTAAATGGAAGTTTAACTTAGACTAGTTGACTAGTTGCACAATTTAATCTATAAGTTTAAAAGATTGTCTAAATAAAACAAATAACATTTATTTACTGAGTATTTAACGCCCTGACTTATCTCCATTCAAAACACACACGCAGTAGCTCTGCCATGCATGGTTGTGCACGCAAATTGACACAGGCACATGCGCCCAGGTTCGTCTCCCTATGCGCATAAAAGCACCACATTCAGCCCCTATAGTTCAGCCTAGCAAGAAGACATCCCATTGGAGTGAGTGTGCAGGAGCATCATAGTTTGTAGGACTGATTAAGGGTTTTTGAAAAGCCTGAAATGAAAAGTTTGTTTTTGTTTGTAGTTTTTTTATTTCAAAGTAATTAGTAAAACTGCCTGAATAAATAGGTTGAAAGACTATGCTTTGTATAAAAAACAGTGGAAGCTCTCTGAGGCCCCTCTGATTCTCTTAAAGGTGCAAAATGGTTTAGTTTGTCTTTGAATGCAGCTAGAGCTAAGGGAGTGACAGCTTATGCTGCTGGAGACCAGTGTACACTGTCATGTTTTCCCCAAGAATGGGAAATACATTCCAAAAACAAAAAAGAAAGGGAAAGGAAACAAAGTGTTAAAACTTTGTTTAAAAAAAAAAAAAAAATACAAAAGTTGTGAGAGGAATGGTAGGGGCCCACAGAGACTGCTTATGCATGGGACCCAGAATTTGGTACTACACCCCTGTGAGTGTGTTTGAGTGTCCGTGGATAGCTGCTGACTTATACTGGTCGCTTGTACACAGTTCCATTCATTGAATCTGAGATTAAACGTGTGTTTGTGTGTGAAAGAAAAATAGAGAGAGGGGGAGCCGTAAGTGATCAGAGCTACTGGTTAGTCTCACATGCTGATCCAAACTCCTCCTGTTTTCCTCTGGGTATCTTAAAATATTAAGATTAACCAACTGGTACTTCCGGTAAGACTAGCGAGGGTAGCAACGTTTAATCGTCTAATTGACTAATCACATGTCCCTAAACTATACTGCATGATTATGTGGCTGAATTACACAGAATATGATTGGCAGCAATGTTTTTGACCACAATAAAAAATGCATCTGCACTGCATAAATGATGTTTCAGTGATGCGCATGGAACACCAACTGTGACATGGAACTGGTGGCTATGACTTGAATAGTTGGGGAAGTTAACCTAGATATGGTTATTATATACAATAGTCATTTCTAACACATTAGGTGACGGAGACTTCATATTTGTATGATGATATGGGCTTACTGTATTCAGTAGTGCTGTGACTCTATGACAATCAGTAGATCAGCCCACGGTCTATAGCATTCTCCTTGTTGCCTGTACAGCTCAGGTAGATCTTTTAAAACATTCTGCACCTGCGTTTAACTGTCACTGTCTAAAGTGCTAATCGTGAGGCCACCAGGCATGCAGGGGTTGTCCGGGGTATTTGCCGTCTTTGATACACTGACAGGCTTCATTCCCACCGCTAACAATGATAAAATCTTCACAGTTGGTGAAATTTGCCATTTCAGACATTCTGTAGATTTTATTTAGGAAGCTTGGCAGTAAATCCAGGGCACAGCTCTGGCATTTTGTTTTCATCTTGGCTGGAGTCTCTGAGCTGATAGCAGTCTGTGGCACTTAACTTGTACTGATTTGAATTCACCATCTGAATCAGAAACTGGAGCAGTGCATTTAAAACAACATAGCATGTAGGGAGAGACAGTATTGCCTGTGAAAATATACTAAATATAATAATGTGCGTCCAAATAGTGGTTTTAATGTAAGCCCCTCCGCCTGCCTGATTGCCTGCTTTGCTCAGGGGGATCCTATCCTATCCTGACACATCCTTTTGATTAACATCCCGAACATAACTGAAGCAGTTTTAATGGCTGAAATCATTAAATTATAATCTCAGTTAATCTCAATTCAGCAGATCAGTCTATTTCATATCTTCCCAATATTTTCCTCAATAAAAGCAACTTGACAGAGATTTGAAATAAAATTCAGAACATCATCCTCTTGACCAACACAAGGTCAAAATAATCTGTAACATTGCTTTAGTAACGTTATTGTAATCTGCACATATTAAACGTCAGGTAGTTTGTTTGGGTACTTTGCATTATGCTTGGGTGGAATCATGGTATTACAGTATACCAGGGTATTTAGAAATCCAGACTTCAATATAGTGAACAATACAGACTCTCATCTCTCTATCAGCCTCATAATGGAGAGGCTGTAATGAGGATGTTTTGCATGTAGTGCACATTTTGCACCACTAGAGGTCAGTCTGGTGCAACAGGCAGCTGAGCTGACTGTGGGTGGTGGGGAAAACGTAACAGGACCAACGGGAAACAGCCAGCCCACAACAGCAGAGAGAGAGTTGAGAGACCACAGGGAAAACAGCCCTGCACATGAATACAGCTATATGCTGTGTATGCTGTGGTATGAAAAGATAGATACCACCCAAGCCTACTTTGTACACAGGACATGCATTCCAAGGACTGTACTAAAAATGTCTCTGCATAAATGAGAGGACGTTTAATGTATTCGAATACTGTCGGAATAATTTTTGCTGTCCACCTTTCACACAAATGGATTATCACCAAGCCCATCTGCTTAGATATTGGGATTGAACCATTTACTGTGATCCGTCCTAAAAGGTTATTCTTTCTAAGTGTTTATTTCATTCATCAGGAAAATGGTGTGTCTCTGTTGATGGATCTATTAATGGACAAAAGAGAATGTGTACTGCAGAAGCACATTTAAAGAATGGGTCTGTGACGCTTTAAATCAGCAGAGTGAATGTGTCTGTAAAAGAAGAAGCGGAGGGAATAAATACAAGCTGATGGCTTGCAGGGACATAGCACACCAAAACAATAGGATCAGCACAGGTACACAGTGTTTCCTCGCGGCACATTCTGGATTAAATGGAATTTAAGAGATATTTGTGGATTGCTCTGCACCATAAAAAGCCATCTCTTTGACAGTTGCAAATGCTCTCTAATGCTTATCTAATGTGAATGCAGGGATATGGGGAACTGGTGTGGGTGATTGGCAGATCCTGAAAATCATGTGGACTGCTTATACTTTATAACATCAATCACTGGCAGTAACCCGGTGGAATAAATGCAACATGTTTACCAATTACATGGGCATCCATTAAGTGACAAACTCCAACACTCACATACAGCACTGTATACACAGTACACACTCTGCTTCTTCAAAAAAAGGATAAAAGTATTTCATTCATTTTATGTTCAGTTTTTGTGAATATTTTTAGAATGTTTTGAAATCCACAGTGATTTTCTTTCCCAAGCACACATGCATGGTTCAATCCACCCACCCATCTTCACTGACACCCTCTATAAGGTGCTGTCTTCTGAGGGGACTCACTGAAAGGTAATGAGAATATGACTTGTGCTTTGGGAGAAAATGCTCTCCTCTTCTCTAATGCACAAACTTTCTTAAATCAAGGACAGGTAACAAAACACCGTATCTTAAAAAAGCAATATATCTTCAGTATGAGTCTAGGCAGACCGTCAAAATTGACAACAGTGTTCCAATAATGTCTTATTATGTATGCATTAAAATGGTCTGGCAGGGATGTTGCTTTTGTTATTTAGGAGATGGGTTGGAATAGCATCTGTCGGATAAATAAATAAAGATGAAATGCTATCAAGCTGTCTGAGAGAGATGGGGCGGAGCTGTATTCTTCAGTGTCTGGGAGCTGAATATCTCTCTGACAGAGAGGGAAAGGCATTGTCATTATTTTGTTTTTTTTGGAATTGATTTGCTCTGGCATCTCTTCAGAGAAAAAAAAGAAAAAATAATAATTTTCCCTTCTGAATTAAAAAAAGGATTTTCTAAAGTGATACATAATCGTGCAATATAGCAGCTGTGGATAATCCTTAACTCAGGAGCATAGCTTGTTAAGTGAGAGCAAACAGCAATATAGGCAGCACAGTGATATTTATTTGTTTTGCTGTATGTTTGCTTTTGGTGTGTGTCTAAGTGTACTGGGGCGTTGATGTCTGCCAATTAATTGGCTTTTTCCTTTTTTAAACTATTGTTATTATATCAACATTTAAAGAATTCTACCAGATCAACCTCTGTTCTACTAATTCATTACTGTTCAACACATCTAAAAGTCGCCATCTAAAAATGTTAACTTTATTTATTGATTGTTACAAAAGAGACATCCTGCAGACGTTTACTGAAAACTCAGGTGACTCCAGGTGCACAATTTGCATAAGTACGAGCTTAATGGAAAAGACTAATTCCAGAAGTTAAAGGGAACACATCACAGAAGGATTAATTGCTTGAAACATCTATGTTGTCAGCCAGCAGAATTCTCTCCAGGTACTTGAGGGATCAACCAGATTTCAAAAGGCTTTCAGCTGAATTGGGTCATTTATTTACATTAGGTTTAAGTGGAAAGAAGTTAATTTTCTTGTAGGTTATTTCGCCTTCTGGCACCTTTCATGCTGACTGTTTTTTCACACTTTGTCAAGAATCATGACAAAATTCTGCTTCAAATCCAAAGACTTCAGTATAAGGACACTTGATTCTCATGTCTCTGGGTAAGAGATGGACGATCGCAGTTGTCCAAACTTCTGGTTGAAGTCTGCTTGAGCCTGGACTAAAGCCTCCTCGTCTATGTACACTGCCGGCCTCCTGGCTGTCACAAAGTACTGCACCTTCCTCAGGCTCCAGCCGAGGACGTACATGAGCAGGCCGCACACGGCAGCTGTCGACCTGCCTACACCAGCGTTACAGTGAACATAGACAGTGTGACCATTCTCCAAGAGACCATGAAGCAAGAACACAGCCTGGGGAAGCATCCTGATCCGACCTGCAGAAGAAGACAGTAACACACAGTACACTTAAAAGAGAGGGCCTGAGATATTCTGTATTCTTCATCTTTTATTCACTCTTAAAAAATCCAATTAAAAGACAAAAACTAACAATGTGTTGGTTTTTCTCTGACTTCCCAACTCTGTCTGTGGCACGCAGCCCAAAGCCCATAAATTCCTGCTATGTTCAAGTTTGAGAAATGGCTCAAAAGTGTTTTATGTTTTTAAGAAGGCTTAGTAATTTCCTGGGCACTTGTGGAGATTGAATTGTGAGGTGGATAACTGATCAGTCAATGTGATCAAAGCTGATCAGATGAGACTGATGGATGAGAGAAGCAGCTGCTGCAGAAGAGTTAATTAAAACTCAGTCGCTCATTGGTCATTTTTTGTTTCAACCAAGAAACTGCCTCATGAGTAAAATATCACACTGTCAGGGGTAAACTAGAAATACAGTATTGATGGGTACACACATTGTAGGATCTCTATTTCTGGAAATTTTGTTTGCACTCTAGTTTATCAATTATTTATTTGCTTAAATTCACCGTGGAATCTGATGTTTTCCTTTTTTTGTGATTGACACAACACAAGAGATACTGTACTGTATGATTAATTATTAACGTTCTGGTTAAGGAAAGCTTGCAGGATGATTAATGGTCACGGTCTGCTGTAATTCCATCAATAACCGATCCTTTTGGGGCTTATTTCTTGCAGTCGTCTAGTTATAGTAACTGTTATCACAAGAACTCATCCTTGCTCATTTTCTGACCTTTAAATATTTGAATGGAACCTTCAGTGAGCTTTCTGAGGTAACTAAACACAACACAGTGAAGGTGGGCATTCTGAGTGAGCTTAGAGCTTTTTAGCTGGATGACTCTGACTCATAACTGCACTGTACTGTGTATGCACAAGGTATGTTGCGA
Organism: Epinephelus lanceolatus; assembly: GCF_041903045.1. NCBI lineage: Eukaryota > Metazoa > Chordata > Actinopteri > Perciformes > Serranidae > Epinephelus > Epinephelus lanceolatus. Next base: position 18,480,661 of record NC_135746.1, on the reverse strand, counting down.
TACATCTATCTAGATTGTTATATTGATTTAACTGACTTATTGTCACAGCTCTAATTGTCACATAGTGATCACAGGCCCCTGAATAGAATCAAATCGAAATTATATCCTGGCACCCGTTGTGATATCAGCAAATAGTGTACCCTTGTCCAAAAGATCGATATATCATATCATAATGAAATTTACACCCTAATATGCACTGCCAAAGTGTAATTTGCTCCACGCTGTCTGTCCCCTCACTCTGACTCCTCTTAGTACTATTGTGATTCCTGTTTTTATTATTGTATGTCCACAAAATTCTCCTTACCCTCAGTGCTCATATCAGGTGTGGGAATCCACACATATACCAGGCCACAGTCTCTGTACAAATGCATCATAGTCTCCGGGGTCATGGCTTCCCCAGGGTTGCGCCTGCAGCCACTGGAGTTGTTCACCAAATCCCATTCTGTCTGGAAGTTCATCACTGCAGTAATCCCCAGTTCATGCTTCATCTTTATAGTCACATGCTCCACCTGTCGAGGGCAGCTGCCCAGCCAAATGCGTGGCAGCACCCTGGGAGCAATACACAGGGATGCATTAATCAATTACATGCATTTAAGTCATTATTATATGCCATACTTTCTGAACTTGTGAGGTCCAAGAAATGACTGATTGTACAGGTGAATATTTTCCAAGAACACAGGCTCAGAATGGATCTGCATTTCAATAGTGGTGTTTGAATAAAGGACACAAAGGATGCCAAGTGGAAATACAGAATAAAAAAATGTGATGCTGGGTTACAACTGTATTGTAGCTGTATTAGAGGATAACATGGTTTAAAGGGTTTGAATAGAGCCTCAGACACTGAAAGCAAAAAAAGAAATGGGTACAGAGAGAGACTGCTGGCCAGTGTGATAGGTAGGAGCACAGAATTTCAAGTTACTCCTGAGCAAAATGATGTTATTTTTTTAAGAGTCCTGCAGGCAGATCAAAGGAAAGCAGACCTCAGTACGTCACTGGCCAACAAATCCATCTCTCTCTGATTCTTCCTCCTACATGACATTCCTCCTTCTCTCCTTCGTAGCACTGATGGTTGATTGACCTCTTGTACCTCTAATTCTCCTCCTGACCACTAAGGCAGACTCCATTTAGTGCTCATTAGCATACATAAAGTCAACAACCAGAGGAAGTGAAACATAGGAAGGACGCTGTTAATCTGTGATGTCCTAGAGTGGCACTGCAGTCTCTGGTCTTGACTTGGTGTTATCAGATGACCTTTCTTTACATAAAAAATCCCTGCAAAACGGCTGTTGTAGGTAAATCAACAGGATTATTTTGCCAAAGAGTTATACACGTTATACATCAGATACATAAACAATGTATATGCACAGAAACAATGTGTGATGATTATTATTTTTCCAGGCTGCACAGAGTTCTGTAAAATGTCAAAGGTGCATTTATAAAGTTAATTTAAAATTATTTATGAGAGATTAATTTCATCATTAATCTTATTTACATTCATCTCCTTGTTCATGGTTGTTTTTATCCTGTGAACCAAACTGAGCACTATGAATGAATCATTGATCACCCTTCTCACGTTTAATCAAAATGAGATTTTCCTGCGGTGATGGCTTGCAAAAATGTGATGAATTAGTGGCATGGACACTGCAAATAGCTACAGCTGTGAGCAATGGCAGCTGCTCTTGCACTGTGAGAGAACCTCGCTGATGTGACACAGTTGGTGAAATTGCACTGTCTTCATTATGTTTCTCATTGAAATGTCTAATGAATGGTGGTGAGGCACAGGTATGGATATGCAAATGCCTGTTAAAGGGTGTTTCTACATCCATTAATTGAGAATTGTGTGTGTAGAAATGAGGCTTGTGTGCATATACCCCGCTCTACGGTGATCAAAATTCATAAAACAGAATCAGACATTATAAATCTGATGAAAAGAATGCGAATGCAAATATATTGCCTTTTTGCGTACACACAATTTTAGTCGTGAATCTATAGAATTTCATGTATCTGACCCCTGTTCTTAACTTGGAAGACATTATCCTATAACAACTGGACCATATAAAACTTGTATTGTGTTATAACAGTTTTCTCATCTATCCTGCATGACTTAAAGTTTGACTAACCATTTCACTCTATTACATAAAATGAAAATATTAATTTTTTCTTGGACGATTCTGGTAGTTTTCATATACTGTGTCACCTGACCTAACAGTGAAGGAGTATTCGTTTTGGAAACTATGTCAGTTTTGTCTCTAGTGTTCAGTTCTTCAAAGCTGATTTTATAAATTGACTCTTGTTCAGTTCAGCGGTAATAAAAACTCATTACAAAACTGGCTCTATAACCTTTAGGCCTCCTCTCCCCTGAATATCAGCAAGAGAGAGACGAGGCACCTGCTAGACAGTGAGTTAAAGTCTCTTTGAATCATATAATGAGTTATTGCAGAGGTGAGTGTGTATGATACTTGGGGCTACACGGATGCAAGGTCTGAGAGACTAATTTAAAAAGCTATTAATAGGAAAGATACAAGGGCACAGTGCTTCCTACTGAACACAGGTCCTTGACATAAGCCTTGTAAGGTCTTCGGACACAAATTAAAACCTGATGGCACCAGCCAAGCCTGCTCATTCTTATGCAAGTTATGTGCTCACTGCCTCAGGGGTCCCGGGCTAATTTCTGCTGTGCCTGGTATACCATGGCACTGAGTATGTGCCTTACAAAAGGAAGGCATGCATGGGTAGGTTGATGAGTGTCTGCTGGGTGCTGTGTGTGTGAGTTTTTGGCATCAATTTAGGACCACTACACAGATTTCATTGAAATATGAACATGCATCCTCCAAACCATTCATTGGAATTGTTTTTGCTGCAGATAACCCCCAGATATTAAAGGGCGGCTACATTATTTGTTTTTTTAGGTTTTTATATAACTGAAGCTTTCCAGTTGTGTGTCTTAGGGGAGGGCATCACTGCTGTAATCTGTGTCTCCGTCTTTTGCTGGGGACTGCCTATTGTTCCGATGGCTCATCATTGGCAAGCCCCAGTAGTCCAAAAAATGTACCATTGGAGCAAAAGCTCATTTATCTGAAAGCCTGGTATCACCAAAACACATGCATAGTGCTCAGAAGGGCCTCTATGAAAATAGTAGCATTTTAATCAGGCAAAGAAATTCTTGATTTTCTTAGTTACTATTTTCAGCCCAGTAGCTAATGTTAGCCACCCTGCTACTCCAACAAGGGCTCCAGTGTTATTGTATTTCTTTCAGAAGCTTTATAATCCAGCCTTGAACTGCAGTGTCTCTCTGGAGACTTAGTAAAATAAATTCATAATGCTAAAACTTAAACTGAATGTCTTATGTAATTAATCCATTTTCCAAATAAAAATGAGAGCTTAAAAATATTTGGTTAGAACGCTGTGGTATGTCACCAGCCGTCCAATCACAGTGGAGAAGAGGCAGGACAAATACCATAAAGACCAACCATCACACAGGACATCTACAAGTGCTTAACAACAACAACTGCCACTTTCAGCTGGGAAAGGAAATGCTTTGGTGGACACAGAGTATAACAACCAACCAATAGACCAACTGGCCAGAATGTGACAACCCCAGAAAATTGGCTACATTCCCAAACAGAGGGACATGCAGGCTAATTCTTATGCAGAATGGCGTCATTGAACCTTCCTACTATGGTAAAGGAGTGACTCGCTTCAGAGATGAGGAGTGAGACTGGTTAGGGTAAGAATATCAGGACAAACCAATCAGTGGCTTTCTCCTTTAGAGAAATGCACGTTTGTTTTCAAGACACTGGGCTGTTAGACAATGGCCTTTTGGACCAATGGGAGATTTTTTGGACTTTGAAATTTTGAGCCTTCGGTACAAGGCACAACACCTTTTTTCTGATGGCTGAGTGGGAGTTTCCTTTTGAAAGAACGCAGATAGACCCTCCCTTTAAGTAAATGACATCTAATTCTCTAAGCCTGTCTGTCACTACTGCTCATGGTTTCCTAAAGGTTGTGTCACTGATGTGTTTATAGTCTTGCTGAAATAGTGTTGAATTCTCCAAACCTACAAAAACTTTGTTAAATGCCAGCCAGATTGCAAGTGTCAGGGGTAACAATGCACATGCAAACTAGTGACATTTATGATAAAAGTTGAGCTTTAATTTGACTGGAGCATAGAGTGAATGGTTTTATTGCAACTATTGAGCCTGGAGGCTGTAAATGACTGATTTTAGTAAAACCTGTCATTGCGATGTTATGCACTGATATAAAAATATCTTGCTATCTCTTAAATAGACTTATGAATAGGACAGAGATTTAAATACCTTAAATACTTAACACTTAATGTATGAGTTGCCTTGAAAATTAAAGTGAATTGTGACTGATGCCCTGTCCTTTCCAATGAGATCACTGACAAGGTTGAGGAGGTAATAATACAGCTGCTTGTGGTCTAGCAAGTGACGGACAGCATTTATAACTAAATGGGAAAGAGCAAGGTTAAAAAACAAAGGAGTGAGCGGGCATAAGAGGCTTTGTCTGTCCTGTAAGTGAGGGACAGCTTTCATCAAGAAAGGGGTGTGTGACATGACTGTCCTGCCCTCTTTTTTCAGGACACTGTACTGAAGAAGAATTTTTTCTAATAGATATATTATCAGGATGAAGCAGAATTCATACTTGCACTAAGAATGTAGATTAATAGAAAAGCCTTACTAAAGAAGATTGGTTATGTTTGAAAACGGAAAGGAAGATGAGCGAAGAGGAGCTGATGTGAACCTCAGTGTTGTTCAAGAGACAATCGCACTTCAGCATGGAAATTCATTGGCCCCAGGGGACCTCATTAATTTCCAGTATTATTAAATATGGTACACACATTGAATTCCACATGACAAAGGCAGAAAACTTGCAACATCTATCATGTTTCATTAAATGCAGGGGAGAATGATAAATTTCTATTTGTACTTATTACAGACTGCAAGAGGAGTACTTTATCAGTTTGCAGATGAAGGGCTTTTTTTTCTTACTGGAAACTGCAGGCGTGAAGCAAAGAATAAATATAAATGTCCAACTGACAGAAAAACACAACAGAAAACCCTCAAGTTTGTGTATCAGGCCAGCCATGCTGCTCACCTCCAACAGTCTAAAGTCAAGCTGCCAACTTACTGGTGCTCAGATTTCTAAAATCTTTAAGCCACAACGGTGACATGTTTTACTCGCTTCATGAAATTGAGACACTTACAGCAGTCCCATACAACAAAATGCTGATAGCTTTATTGTACTGTATTACCTGGAGAAATGTATGGCCTTATGACCAGCCACGCTGAAGTAAAAGTCAGTGGTGTGTTTCATCTCATCTGTGTGTCCTGTTTCCTCTATCCAGTGACCAATTGGATGGCAGTACACTCCATCCACCACGTTCCTCTCATCATATGAACAACATCTGTCATGGCACGGACCGTTACCTGGTAACAAAAAAGACAACCTTCTGAAGGTTAGGAAAGACTTCGCCTGTCACTTTCTTTGATGGACAAAATATGTGTATGTTGTATTAAACAGGAAAATAACTGTTTAGGTGTCAAATACAGAGAGAGAAAATGGATCTCATTTAACAACAAGCAATGGTGGAGATTAACTAAGTGCATTTACTTTTATGCTGCTAATTTTCCTGAGCATTTCCACTTTCTGCTACTGAATGCTTTCACTCCACAAGCATTTAGAGGGAAATACTGCAGTTTTCACTTTACTATAGAACATAAATCTAGCAGGTACAGTTACTAGTTAATTTGCAGATTTTAATTAAATTGAAATCATATGAACAGTTTACTAATTATTATGCTTTTTAACATATAACACAACAGTATATAACTCCACTCCACTTCAACAATCTACAGCATTACAATACTGCTTACATGATAATCTGTCAGTGATGATAATCCAGTGATATAGTATGATTTATAATGACACTGCATGGGGCCATTTTACATTCACAGTCTATTCACTGCTGATATTTAAGTACATTTTGCAAATAATACTTTCGTACTGTAATAAAAAAAAAACTATACATTGGTATAATGTTGGATACAGGACTTTTAATTGTAATGTCATATTTTACACTGTGGAATTACTGCTTTACATAAAGTCTTGGTAAAAACACATTTACAAGTTCACTGACTCAATGAGTCACATACTGAATAACAAGTGTCACTTTACCGCCATCATGTGGCGGTAAGGATACATTACACAGTATAAACCAAATATGGCGGAGTTATTTGTCCTTTCCCTGAAACGTTACTTTCGATGGGAATTACATGTATGACCCAATAAAAACACTATATGCACGGCTAAATCTGACGCACAACACCTCAGCACTGATGTATACCTTCCCAGATGTAAGTGCCCCGGACTCTTTTGACGAACTTGAACCACAGCGTGTCTTTGAACGGCTCCGCCAGCTGCACGTCGCCGATCCACAGACACGGTTCATGTGTTGACGGGAGCTTCTGTGAAGCTCTCATCTGCACCGCTCCGCTCGGGTCCCAGTGACCCATTTCTGCACGCGAACCCAAAACAAAGACCTCTACATCCGAAGACTCCGGAGTGAGAATGACCCCGAATCTGAACAACATTGTAACGACTTTAACTCAATGATATGCCGACAGTCATTCACTATGGCGGACTTGACTTGGGTTATGAAAGCCTATAATACTGCTCTTGTTTAAAGTCCGCGCGGTCTATTTACTGTACGGTGTAGTCTAAAAATAATCGGATCGTGTTTTGGATGGTGGATTCTGCAGCAAGGAGGTGGTGGGAGAAAGACGATGCCCCACTCTGTCCGAATAACTGCGCACCTTACATGAGACACATCATAATAAACTCCAAACTGGTGTGACTCAAAATAGTCTACTATGATTGTTTTTACTAGCTTATTTAAATTTTGTAGTCAAGTACAGCTGAAAGCAGAGTATCCCATATATTATTTACAGAGTACGTGTGTCTGTGTGTGAGCGGTGCTGTTGAATTGCATTGCATTATCAGCCCTGACAGGTGTTTCAATTATGTATTTGAAAGCCATTTATCCATTAGTTTGCCTTTGTGTTTATTTTTGGTGTCATAAACGTTTTTCTACACTGGGTGGCAGTAACCTATGATGAGACTGTATTTGTACAGGAAGGGTAGTTGAGCCAGGTGTTGATGCATGTCAGCTGAATCATAGATTTTTGACCTTGAACATGGTATGTGCAGGTTGCGTGGCAGTAGCATAAATTTGGTAAGGCTATTAGAACAATACCAATACTACAGTCTATTTGGATGTATGAAATGTTGTACATATTTGTTAGCAATTAAGTAGTGGTAAAGGTCAATGGTAAATGTTTGTGGACATTTTGGTTTCTGCCTACACAGCTGATGCCTGTGGTGCACGTCAGTTGAGTTTGCCAACAATGAGCACCAGTGACTTAATAAAAAGCACTGTTAAGTAGTAAGGTTTCTACATGGCTATAAGCATTATGTGATATGACCTTGTAGGTTAGGGGCTTGGTGCACCAGGGATTGTCATAAATATTTCACTGACTTTTGAGGGGGGATTGTCCTCGAGACATAATAATTTAACTTCTGTTGTACTTAACACTATATAATGGTCCTCAAATCACTTGATACCAAGGGACTCTATGTATAAGTGGATAAGTTGTTAAATTACTCTTTAAAAATCCAATTTAACCCAGAGGTTACCTTTTGAGGAATTTAACCTTTGGCTGCTTCATTTCAAGTCAAAGTTGTTAAGTTTAAAAGGTCATGTAGTAAAACTATGGAAATTGCAGAACTTTATTGGATTAGAAGTAGGAGACAGGCCATGTGGAGGTAATAACACACATCAGACCAGCTTTATTTTGATATTTTAGGTCAAGAATTCACACATTTCCATTGTACATAATAAGAGAACAATCCTCTGATTACAAAAATACGTGTGAAAACTTAATAATAAAAGGGGGCCTGTGTTCATCAGTTAAATTCCCGCTCCACATACAGTACTGCAGGTCTACATGTCACCATAACACGGTCCCACTCATGGTTATACAACTTAAATATGGTCCTCTTGTCCCAGTATGTAACACCTCACAAGCTCTCTCTAACACCTCACCGATTGTATGTGCTAAATGCAAAGTATAACGCACCTCCCAGCATGCAGTATTGGTGTTGAGAAATACATGGATACAGTCAACTCATGTAGAATGGCTCCCTCAGAACTTTTTAAATAGTTATACTGTTCTCTATCTCAGCGGGGTTCAGATATGTGTAGGGTACTTCAAGCTGTGAGTTTCTTAATGTAATTGCTTCACTGAGAAAGGACAGCTCTGCTTGAAATTCCTTAATCATCTGCTTAGGGGCAGGCTCATCGAAGCGTTCCTCAGGGTATGAACCCAAGGGAACCTGCCACAATAACAAACACAAGACAGAAAATTAGTCTGGTAGCATTTTGTTGTTAAAAAAAAATGAGAGAATAGGAACACATTTTAATATGTAGATAGACCATAATGATCATGCAGTGTGTATTTATTAGCGACAAACTTACAACATCTGTGTATTTGTCTGAAAGCAGCCAAGTCAGAGCTGCAAAGCTGACTGTCTCGCCAACATCTGGGAGGGTCTCCAAAATTGTCTTCATGCTTGACTGCCCCTTATTGGTTGGAGGAGGTTTGTGCAGCAGGAGGGAGACATTGGGCATCCAGGAGTAGTAGTCATACTAAAATATGAAAGAACCTTTAGTATATCACTGAAGTTTTTTTTATTTATATTTCATTTTATTATATTCTGTGGGGTAATTCATTAAGCCATTTCTAATGTTAAACAATACAGAAAAAGCGATTTAAACCTTTTCTCTGTTGTAATGCTCAGCTAATACCCTGCTAAAGTGAATTATTAAAAGAAAAGTAGTAATGGATGAAGCAGATTACACATCTGCCAAATTTTTAATACATTTGAAAATGTGTTAAAACAATTTTAATACTTGATTACACATTAATACTGTCTCAACTCTTTACCTGCCCATTGTTTACTGCAGCATGTTGAACTGTCACTGTGAAGATCACCATGGTGATGAACTTGATCACCTCCTCGACAGTATGAAACTCTGCTGGAAACCCTGTTGACAGCACAGCAAATCATTTTCAGTTAATTATTAGTATTCACTATCTGAATTGAAAACTGTAAAATATTACTGGCTACTATGAAGTTTTTATATATAAACTGTGTTAACAAATGATTTCAGAATAAGGGATAAATACCTGAAGCTTTGTTTCCTAAGAAGCCATGTGTGAATATCTCACTGATCCAATCCTGGAGCTCAGTGTCTTTACACACCTCACTGTCTGAGGGGTAATAGTATTCTACTACTGCCTTCACAAAGCTGGTGAACACAGAACAATTTGATTTAAATTTTTAAGTATTGACATTTGTGAAAAAAGAAAGACAGTGCCCCAAAAAGACACCAGAAGTCATGATGCAACAACTCTTCTTCTCTCTACATGTAAGCTGTTGCTTGTAAAATAAAAAAAAATACCTGTTGATGATGTTCCACAGCTTCAGGCCATCATCTCTGTAGTAGAAGTTGGGTATGGACTCCAGTCCTCGTGCAGTGATGTTCTCTGGCAGACAGAGGGAGCTGTAGGTTGTTTCAGAGAGAGCCCTTCTCATGAGCTCAAACAGGCCATCATATCCAAGTGAGCTCTAATATATAAATTATACAAAAATAATTACCATCAGATACTTTTTCTGAAGCTTAAAAAATGTCTACATTGTTTATAAAAGGCAAAGGATTATTTTTGCACAGAGCAATGTAATTGGAACAGTTTGATTATTCAGAAATATATATCTTAAAGAACCATACTATACTTAGAGCCCCCTCTGGTCCAAAAAGAGTTTTGCGGCCTGCAGTGTTCACGTAGAGAGTGTATCGGAAGTGTGGAATCAGCAGCTGTACAGACAGATGGAAGAATATTGGAAGTCAAAGTGAGATGCTTATTGAAGCAAACAACAAGCAGCACTTTGTGGGTGTTTCAATCACAGAAGAAAGTCAGAGCAAACAAAACTGTTTAGAAGTGTGGGAATAAGACAGAACAATTGAAATACAGTCAGAGCTAAAGCTCAGAAAAACTATACTAATAAAGATGTCTTGTGCCAGTCCTTTACCCCACATGTGCATATAACCCCTTCCAACATTTTTCTACTTTATTGTTTGTAGTATTTATTTATCTAGTCATTATGTCTTCATTGTTCAGTGTAATGTCATAAAAATAGATGAAAGGTGATTTTTTAAAAAAACTTTTGTGCACACAAGAAAATAACAAGCTGTCTTTCATGCACAAGATAATTATCATGTGTCAATGAGATAACAATTTGTGCGCACAAGAAAATAACTTGTCAGAACAAGATAATAACTTTTGTGAACATAAGAAAATAAACTTGTGTGTGCAAAATAAAAAACATCACCTTGCATCACCTCAGCTTTGTTATTTTACCTTATAGAGGGGGTGAATCACAGAGAAGTTGCGGAGAGCGGCAACAGTATAGACCTCAGCCAGAAAGTGAGTGTTCATGAGGTGTTGAACTGCTTGATGATCCATGGAATCTGCATTTTTGATGAACATCTTGGCCAGCAGCCAGTCAGTCTCTGGGTCACTGGGCAGAAAGATGGGGTTCTGTTCAGAGGGTTGTTGGTGCAGCTGAAATGTGATAAAAACATGTTTAATTTTTATAGGTTAAAATATTGCAACATGACTTCTGAAACATACTATTGTAGTAAGATCATGTGACTAGACCAGTGATTTAACTAATGTTTACACAGTATAAAAACTGTCACTGATTTGCTCTGTCAGTTAAAGGTCCAGTGTGTACGATTTATGCCTGGTTCACACTACGCGATATCAGCGCGATTATAGCCCAATGCAGCGTCGTATGATGTCTGCTCGGATCATGAATGAGTGAGTGTGAGTGTTGTGCAAGATGATCCATCGTTTCATGACGTCCTGACAGAAAGTCTAACATGTTTGATTTTCTATTTGTCATTCACAACTTCACCCGTCACAGCCGTCACTTCGACCAATAGAAACACAGAGCGATCTGCTGCCTTGGACAACTGTATGTCAACAACACCCCACAGTTTTTGATATTTGCTCGAGGGCTGTTTCCACACAGAGTAAAAAGGCTAAAATTATAGCATGAAACAGCAGAGGCATTTTAGTAACCCGGTGAGTACTGCCATTAGCATCAGGCTAGCAAAGAAAGTTATATATCATAATGGAGGATATAAAGCAATAACATTAAAAAGTAGTGGCGGAGCTTTTACTTACCACAACTGCAGAGGATATCAGCTTTATTTGAAACAGACTGCATCAGAAACAGGCCATTATTTCTTATTCCCTCTGTATTTTTATATTTTTACCGCTCTCGTTTGCCTTATTAAAGTAATGCATCGCGTCGTCAATTAAACTTCCTGTACCCGTTTAAAATTAAAAACCCATTATAATTTCAGTCGAGGGAATCCCTTCATTTTCTAAAAAGGCTTTCATTGTGAAACATTTGCAGGAACTTGTTGTGGAGGATTCAGTGACTTGCATAGTTTGCATGCGGTGCTTCAAACGTAGCTCCCGATGACGACACACACGTCATGGAAGACGGCCAGGGATGATAGGTGTGGACCATCATGTAGTCCGTCATGTCTGTCAGCCAAGTCATAGCACAATTTTATGACTCCACAATTGCGTAATCTGACATAGTGACTGTCAGAACAGACAAAAATGTTGTGTAGTGTGAACCAGGCATTAGGGGGATATATTTGCAGAAATGGAATATAATATGATATGCATATTTTCTTTTGTGTATAATAACCTTACCATAAGAATCATGTTTTCTGGACCTTAGAATGAGCTGCTTATAACTCCTTAGGGCACAGCCACTGTGTTTCTCCAGAAACCCAGAATAGATACACTAAACACCGGCTCCAGATAGGGCCATTTGCGTTTTCCTGCTGGCCACCTTAGTTAGAAACCCATCTGCAATGAGCAGCGTCTGAGATACACTGATGTGTAGCGTGAAACAGCTTTGTTCAGTGTTTTTACTGGTTTAAATCACCGGGTCCGTCACCGCCACCAACGCCACTAAACCCCCTTGAATGTTAAACACTTCACTTTTAAATACCTGTATTGCTATTGGCATCAGTTTGTGTTCTGGGTTCATGTAGAGTAAACAGAGACCAGCAGTCACGTGCAGAGGTTCACCGTTATAGGTTCTGGGGGTTATTCCATCCATCTTCTTCTGGTCATAGAGGAATATGTTGCCTTTCTGTATGGGAAGGAAAGATAGGGAAAAAAAAGAACATGAAGAGGTATCACAGATTTGTAATAAAGCGAGGCAATATGATTCAGGGACTTTTCATTGTGATATAAGAACTTAGTTTACAACTATACAAGTCTTCCCAAAGCAAATATTATGAGCTATTTAAAGCCACTCTTCTTTCATACCTCCATTTCCTTCTGCAGAGAGGTTCCCTCTGCCAGGAACGGCTTCACCATCTCCTCTGTGACTGGGAAGTTTGGGGGAAGCTCTGAGCAGCGCTTGATCACATTGGGGTTGACTCCGTTCAAAAACTGGAATCCATAAAAGTTGTCTTCCTTCCAGTGCTCTGAAACATACTCTGGAAGAAAGGTTTTTACGTGATAGACAAGCTTATTGTTTTATCCAACAGGAGCATCTGTATTTATCTGTTGGTATGAAACTATGACAGTGACATTGTTGTGATGAGTAAGGCTGCAGGACTGGCAAATAGGAAAAAAATCTACCTGACATTGTCGTCTTTTTGCACCAGAAGATTTTTTTCATGTCTTCAGTGCTTTCCCACTTTTCATTAGATCCAACCATCCCCTTCAACTTCAGTTCAAGACCGCTGAAGTAAGAAAAAAAGGGGTAAACATGACACAGGATTAAACAACACACTTAATAATACACACTAATAATAATTCAACTTTATGTTTTGCCTTAAAACATAAAAACATGGCTATATTGGAACTTGGTTATGTCCATTTTACATATATATATATTGACCCACATTATTGTTTTTGTATTATCTGCTTCAGTTGATTTGGACTTAGAGTAGCGGATTTCAGCTGGGAGCTCAGACGCATCATCAGAATGGTTGATGTGGGGAAGTCCTTCAGCCATAATCTTCCATCTAAAAAGAAAAAATCAGACCCCAGATAAACTTCTAAGATCATCATAGCAGCTTTATGTATGTGCTGTACTGCACACGTTAAAACTTACTGGTACAAGCTCTTTTTATGCGTCAGCTCTTTTTTCCGGTGGTCAATCAACAGGGGGTGGTCCTCCTCAAAACCCTTCATGGCTAAGGCATGAAAAGAACATAAAAATGTATATCCATAAGCCTAAATAGTAATGATCTATATATATTGATTATTCTGGAAATTTGAGGCAGACCTTTCCCTCCTCTCAGCTCCACCAGTTCTCCCCTGGAGATCCATCTGTAACAGGGGAAAAGAATGGCTTCTCCTTCTGGAGTCGTCACCACTACTTTGGAGAAGTACCACTCATCTTCTGAGAGAAACAAAAACGGGTCTTTCTCCACTTTGACCAGCAGAAGTTTCCCCAGAGATGAACTGGTTTTAATGGTGTAGGTCCCTGTCTTGATTTAAGGATTATTTTAAACATAAACAAAGTTTTGTCAGAAAGGTTGTTTTAGTTGAGTCAGATAGCATATTAAATGCAAAAAAAATCCACAAACTGTTAACTATAATGTGAAATGCCACACGATGCTATTTGTTAAATATAGTTAGGTGTAGTAAGCAAATAAGGGTCACTCACTTGATAGAGGCTTTTTCTACCACAACATACATGTACTGTATGCACAAGCTAAAGCCATTACATTATCCCAGACCTAATTTGAGAATCACTATAAAAGAAATGCATTTAACTTACTGTCCCAGTTGAAAAGTCAAAGCCATAGTTGTCCAACTCAGTTCTCTCACTCTGCCCATTAGTTCCAAATAAGGTGACGTAGATGTGGTCCCATGTCCCTGCATATTGCTTGTCACCTGTTGTCACCTCTAGCTTGTACTCAGCCATGATCACTCTGTGGAAATTGTCTGGAAAAAGAAACAGAATAAAATCTCTAAATTGTGAAGTGAATGCAAATAATTCATTCACTAAAAGCCTCTGAAATTGTTTTTCCAGACTCAAAATACTTGTCCACGAACATCCAAAAAGCTTGTTAACGCATAACTTGCTCTAGTATTACATTGCATATAATATTACATGTTCAGTGTTTTGATCATTAATTGTCATACCATGAGGAAAGATGAGTTAAGTCCTTACCTGTACCTTCAGATGGAGGCTGTTTTTACCACCTCTTTGTCTTTAAACTCCAAAATCCAGGTTTTCTCTCTCTGTGGTCTGTGTTCTTGCTTTCTGTCCTCCTTCTCTTGTAAGCCCTTCCACACTAATTTAAACCTGTTTGAGACCACATCCCCCACTGTGCTTTCACACGACAGGTCAAGTAATTGTTAACAAAGTTGTACTTCTGGTTTTTGTGTCTACACATGTAGCTGTAGGGTGAGGGGTCAGAGCAGCAGTTGTACTCAACCATCCATTGTAGCTTCAAGCCAAACAACAACAACAAAAAAAACAACAACCTGATATCTAAGAAGAAACACATTAGTGAATATTATTTCAGTATGATGAATCAGTTTACCAGCTGGTCACATTAGAAACACATCATGGACTGTAGTAGGGTTGTTGTGCTTGAAACTGTTTGCGCATCTTAATCTAACACACTTATGCTCATTGTTACTACTTATATCTTGTTATCTGACTCTTTCACACATGTTTACTGCAATAATTACACATTTAACCCCAAAATACATGGTAGAAAACTATGGTGCATAGTGTAGTGCCTTTACCAACACTGCACTAACTCTAACCAGTTACTTAAATAACAGGATCAGAGATGCTGTACCCTCACCCCCAACATTCTTAACATTGCTGACAACTCACCTGCTTTATCTGTTGCTTTATCTGCCAAACCCACCTAACTTGTGATAGTATTACTATTTTCTGTATTCATCAGAGTTATCATGGTTTGTATTTTCTATCAGTTTGGTATTATTTTTAATGTGGTTTTAATTTTTGTTTTCAATTCAGTTTAGTTTTTGTCATTTCCAAAGTGGGTTTGCTCATTTCAAATTAGTTTTTATCGAAGAAAAAAAAAAAAGTTAAATTTTAGTTTTTCTAAGTGGTTAGTATTAGTTTTTTATTATTGTTATATGGGAGGTATTTGTCAGGGGCAAGATTTAAGTAGGTATGACAATACCAACACAGCACTTTGTCAATGCATTTGACTCAGTCATGAAGACATCCCAGTCACAATGAACCTAAGCACTCATGTCTTCTCATGCTTCTTGTGTTGATAAATTTGACCAAATTTACAAAGACTGCTACTAAAGACATTTCCTGTATTATTTTATTTTATTATAGTATATTTTTTAAAGGAGCAGTGTGTATGTTTCAGAGGGATTTAGTGTAATCTAGTGGTGAGGCTTGCAGATTGCAACTAGCTGAAACTTTTCCCGGTTGGAATTCCTTCGGTGGTCAGGAGATTTTTAGTGGAAGCTGCATCATCCGCAGAGGTCTCTCTTCTCCAAAACAAACTGACCACTTGATTAAAACCATTTAAAAACACTGAGTAAAGCAGTTTCATGTTAAAATCAGTGTTTCTCCAACATTGTTTAGCGCGTCGGAGACAGGCTGCTAGCCCAGTGAGTGATACCTCTGCATTTATGAAGATTAGCTGGTCACTTTTGTGTTTGAAATTCTTAGTTTTTTGTGTTTGAAATTCTATGGTAAGAGCAAATACTAGAAAGCTCTCAGAGAACGTACCTCTGCCAAGAGTGCACAGTCTTAGTGCGTTATAATAGTTATACTGTATGGTATGCTACTCCTGTGTACCCCGTCATTGTTCTGAGGCTGTAATCCATATTTTTGCTGTGTCCTATATTACTAATCAAAGCTCAAATCTGACCTTACTCTACCCTGCAGTTTTGGTGGCATATCATAACTCTGAAATTTTTGTACCATAATCACTTTGTAATGTTTGTAACTCCTGGTTAAACGTGTTAAAATGGATATCAGAAATAATGAATGAATATTAAAAATAATCATTTATATAATGATATGTTTAATTCACGGGGCACCACCTTCTGAAAAAGGAAAATTATAGCCACTTAATTAACTCAGGCTCATGAAATATAGTAAACTAAACTTTCAGTTTTGAACTCTGATTAATAATTTAGATAATAACCAAAATTACCATATCAACAGTAAAGATTGTAGGATTTAGAAATTCTTGACACAGCACAGGTTGGCATGATTCATTTTTGTACAATATTAAATAGACAGCATGTATATTTCAAAAGTGTTTATTCACCCTATAGCAAAGCAAAAATAAATCACACAGACCTACTGTACAATCTCAATCACAATTTCAAAAAACCTCACACAAAATGGTGTGTGAGTGTGTGTGAGTGTGAGAGAGAGAGAGAGAGAGAGAGAGGGAGAGGGAGAGGTTCTGCTTCACCACATGTGGTCAATCAGAATGGAAGATGTGCAAGACTGGAACTTTGGGTTCCCTCTCTGAGTGTAGTTATTTTTGAAAGCACTCTTGACCAAATTGAAATATATATACATGATACATGTTGTATAAAGGTTCCAAGTTAGTACAAAGAATGTTTAGTTGTATGCAAGAGTCTGGGTCTGTTTAAAGAATTAGCCTACAAACATCAACTCAGTTTCGGCAAAGCCTGGCTGGGAAGAATTGTGGTTTATGATGTAGTCTTCTGCTGTATTCCAGCAGCTCAGCACTAACTTGGCTTTGTTGCTCCTTTGCTTGAAAGTTATCTGTTATACTTTATGTCTGGCTGCTGGTGCACTGTGTCTGCCTGGAGCGGGCCACATTCAGACAGCATTTCAGTGAGAAGAGTCATTTCTGCTGTGAGCATGCAGGAAGGTGACAAAAAGCAGAGGAAGGGCAGAATGGCCCTGTAGCACCAATGACTCTCCTCTGTGGAGGTCTTAGGAGAAAGAATAATGGACACTTTCCCCTTGTATTGACCAGATGACGATGTGGGCCACTTGCCACAGTGACCAGTAGTGAATGAAAAATGGCCTAGGTGCAAAAACTTGGAGGACTGTGGGAAACTGAGTTGATTTTCTTTTGTCTCAAGAACAAAGGGGCTTCAGCTGCCATTTTGAGTGGGCTGAACTTACAGGACGTGTTTTTATGTCCAGTTTAGAGTTGCACAAATACATCAACTGTGGAGTCCAGTGATCCCAACAATAGGTTCCACAGAATATAGGCCTACACGTTAAACCCTTTACCCCAAACTTATTTTTTGTTTCCCAGTACTGTACCCAGTAGATTACCAGCATTACAAAAAAAGAGTATTATGTGTTTCTTTTAAAGAACAGTTATTACTCCCCTGTTCCCCATAGTGTTATCGTCTTTCACTTACTTGCATATAAGTACCAGTAGGAACTGGTAAGGTTTTTTATTGGTAACTGATTCAGAAAACACCATATCAACATTGTTAGCATACCACAGACCAGGTCATCATGACATACCCAAAATATACATTGTCCTTTTGTCCCAGCATGCAACACCTCACTAACTGGCTCTAACACCTCACCTATTGTATGTACCACATGCAAAGTATAACACACCTCCCAACATGCAACACAGGTTTTGAGAAATGCATGGTGCCATTGTCTCATGCAGAATGGCTCCTTCAGACTTTCTCAAACAGTTACACTGTTTTCTATCTGAGTAGGGTTCAGATATGTGTAGGGTACTTCAAGCTGTGAGTTTCTTGTTGTAATTGCTTCACTGAGGGAGGACAGCTCTGCTTGAAATTTCTTCATCATCTGCTTAGGGGCAGGCTCATTGAATCGTTCTTCAGGGTATGAACCCAAGGTAACCTGCCAAAATGACAAAAACAAGACAAAATGAGACCGTCAGCAATTTGTGGTTTAAAAAACAAAGTATTTTCAAAATGTTGATAGGCCATAATGATGCTGCTGTAGGTATTCATTAGCAATAACTTACAACATCTGTGTACTTGTCTGAAAGCAACCAAGTCAATGCTGCAAATTTCACTGTCTCGCCAACATCTTGGAGGGTCTCCAAAATTGTCTCCATGCTTGACTGCCCCTTAGTGGTCGGAGGAGCTTTGTCCAGCAGCAGCGAGCCATTAGGAGTCCAGGACTGGTAATCAAACTAAATTATGAAAGAAACTTTAATATGTATCATTTTTTTTCATCTAAATTAAATCTAATGTTACACATTACAACAAAGGGATGTTAATCTACATGGGAATTGCAACATTTGCAATGTTCAGCCAATACCCTGCTAAAGTGAATCATTACATTTCAACATTTTTATTGGTGGTGTTTGTGCAAAACAGACCAGAGTATCACAGATAATAGTTACAAGAAGCACGTCACCAAAGTTTTCAAAATTTATAATACAACCCACCAAACCACCCCCCCACCCCCGCCTGTCTACCCTAAGGGGGGAAAAAAAAGGTAAGTAAATAATTAAATAAATAATTAAAAAAAAGAACACACAAAGTGAATCATTAAAAGAAAAATACTAAGGGATGAAGCAGATTACAGATCTGCCAAAAGTGCTATACATTAAGTGTTATATCAAGCTCGATAGTTGATCAGACATCAATACATATTTTATTGTCCCAACTATTTACCTCCCCATTGTGTACTGCAGCATGTTGAACCGTCACTGTGAAGATCACCATGGTGATGAACTTGATCACTTCCTGGACAGTCTGAAAGCCTGCTGGAAACCCTGTTGACAGCACAGTAACTCATATATTAGTATTTCAAAATTACTTTAGAACTTGAGATAAATACCTGAACTTTGTTGTTTGAAAACTGTAAAATATTACTGGCTACTTTGAAGTTTTTATATATAAACTGTGTTAACAAATGATTTCAGAATAAGGGATAAATACCTGAAGCTTTGTTTCCTAAGAAGCCATGTGTAAATATCTCATTGATCCAATCCTGGAGCTCAGTGTCTTTAAGCACCTCACTGTCTGAGGGATAGAAGTACTCCATCACTGCCTTCACAAAGCTGGTGAGCACAGAACAATTTTATTTTAGAAAGTTACACTTTTATGTGAAAAAGACAGAGAGCCTCCAAGCTTTTGCTTGTAAAAATAAATCCCTGTGGACGGTTGCAATATTTGTTTAAAGGTAACCTGTTGATGATGTTCCACAGCTTCAGACCATCATCTCTGTAGTAGTAGTTGGGTATGGACTCCAGTCCTCGTGCAGTGATGTTCTCTGGCAGGCAGAGGGAGCTGTAGGTTGTTTCAGAGTGAGCCCTTCTCATGAGCTCCCGCAGTCCGTCATAGCCAAGTGAACTCTAATATATCAATGATACACAGATATTTACCATCAGACACGTTTCTTGAAGTAAAAAAGAAAGCCTTGTTAAAACATTACAGACTAAAACTTAGTTTTGCAATGGTGCAATATGATATAATACAATAATAATTTATTCAGAAATGTATATTATAAAGAACCATACCATACTCAAAACCCCATCAGGTCCAAAAAGAGCTTTGCGGCCTCTAGTATTTACGTAGAGGGTGTATCGGAAGTGTGGAACCAGCAGCTGTACAGACAGAGGGAAGAATATTGAAAGGCCTCTCCTGGCTTATTGCTTAATTACTTACTTATTGTTTGTGCATTAGTTAATGTAAGATATTCTTTTGAAATTGACATGTTATATGCAGAGTTGGGTAAAAAATATCTTAAAAAACAAAAACAAAAAAAACAGCAAACTAACGCGTTAGGTTACTCGTTACTGTAAAAAGTACTTTGGGCACCTGGGCCGCTGGGGCGCCTGCTCTACCACTAAGCCACCTACGCCCCGTTAGTTTGCTGTTTAAGTAATCAAATACTTGAGTACATTTTCAAACAAGCCATCAGTTACTTCCGTTACTTCCATGACTCAGGACTTGCATTATGCCTGGTACACACTACACAACTTTTCTGCCTGTTCTGAAAGTCACTATGTCACATTACACAATTGTGGAGTCATTAAATCGTGCCTTGACTTGGCCGACAGACATGACACACTACACGATGGTACTCACCAATTATTCCTGGTCGTCTTTCACGATGTGTGTGATGTCATCGGGTTATTCTTGTCCTGTTTTTATTACTTTTACTATTATTTCAGTCACTGTGTCTGTTCATGTGCCAGCTGAAATGTTGTTGTAGTCACCTAAAAGCGTCAGCAGGTGGCAGGAGCTCTATTTGAAGTGCCGTACGTAAACATTCAAGTTACTGTATCCTCCACAACCAAGTTCCTACAAATGTTTCACAATAAAAGCCTATTTAGAAAATGGAGGGATTCTCTCAGCCGAGATTATAAGGGGCTTTTAATCTGAAAGAAATTCAGGAAGTGTTGAGTTTGAAATGACGGCGCGATATGTTAACCTTATAAAGACAAAGTAAATATATAAACACAGAGGGATTAATAAATAATGGACCGTCTATAATGTAGTCTGTTTCAAATGAAGCTGGTAGCCTCTGCAGTTGTGGTGAGTAAAAGCCCCACCACTATTTGATCATGTTATTACTTTAAGTCTGTCTCTATTATGAGGATGTAACATTGTTTGCTAGCTTGATGCTAATGACAGTACTCAGCGGGTTGACAAAGTGCCTCTGCTGTTTCACATTATCATTTCCCCCTTTTACTCTGTGTGGTAAAATCGCTAGAGGAAATATTAAAAATGCTGGGGTGTTGTTGTCATACAGTTGTCTATGGCAGCAGATTGTTCTGTGTTTCTACTGTTCAAAGTGACGGCTGTGATGGGTGAATTGGATCTCAGTGAAGGGCAAGTGGTCCATAACTTTAATTTTGGAGACAAAAAATGTAGGCTAAGCGCCCTGTGGTCCAACGCAGTAAAGTAACTGGTTACTTTTAACAAAAGTAATGCAGTAAAGTACTTTGATTACTTTTAAAGTAACCCTTACCCAACTCTGGTTATATGTTATGTGAATATACTGAGATAGCGACTATCAACTGTACAATAGAGACATAAAACGCCCCAAAAAGTACCTGAGAAATCAATCAATAAAAAGTTGGATCATCAGTTCAGGTCAAATGAATAGAATAAAGTGCACCAGCACTGTGACCTCAGCTTTGTTATTTTACCTTATAGAGGGGGTGAATCACAGAGAAGCTGCGGAGAGCGGCAACAGTATAGACCTCAGCCAGAAAGTGAGTGTTCATGAAGTGATGAACGGCTTGATGATCCATGAAATCTGCATTTTTGATGAACATCTTGGCCAGCAGCCAGTCAGTCTCTGGGTCACTGGGCAGAAAGATGGGGTTCTGCTCAGAGGGTTGTTGGTGCAGCTGAAATGTGATAAAAACATACTTAATTTTTATATTTTAAAATAGTGCACCAGGTCCTCTGAAACATACTAATGTACAATGGAATGTAATATTAGTATGTGACTAAATCACTGATTTTACTTAAGTTTATACAGTATAAATACTGTCACTGATTTGCTCTGTCATTTAAATACCTGTATTGCTATTGGCATCAGTTTGTTTTCTGGGTTCATGTAGAGTAAACAGAGACCAGCAGTCACATGCAGAGGTTCACCATTATAGGTTCTGGGGGTTATTCCATTCATCCTCTTCTGGTCATAGAGGAATATGTTGCCTTTCTATATGGGGGGGGGAAGACAGAAAAGAAGGACTGTGACATCAAGAGGTATCACAGATTTGTAGTAAATCGTGGCAATATGATTCAGGGACTTTCCATTGTGACATATGTACACTCTTAAACTCACAAGTCTTCCCAAAGCAAAGATCAGGAGCCATTTAAAGCCACTGTTCCTTCATACCTCCATTTCCTTCTGCAGAGAGGTTCCCTTTGCCAGGAACGGCTTCACCATCTCCTCTGTGACTGGAAAGTTTGGGGGAAGCTCTGAGCAGTGCTTGATCACATTGGGGTTGACTCCGTTCAGAAACTGGGATCCATAAAAGTCGTCTTCCTTCCAGTGCTCTGTAACATACTCTGGAAGAACAGCAAATAGAAAATATAAATAAATGTTTTTCTTTGTTTGGTTTTGAATAAAAACATGATGATCATGGTCATTTAACTTAAAACAAGATTGGTTCGTTCCTGAAAGGTTTCGACTTTATACAACAACAGATTGTTTTATCCAACAGGAGCATCTGTATCTATTTGTTGGTATGAAACTATGACAGTGACATTGTTGTGATAATTTATGCTGGAGAACTGGAAAATGGGAAAACAATCTACCTGACATTGGCGTCTTTTTGCAGCAGAAGATTTTTTTCATGTCTTCAAAGTTTTCCCATTTTTCATTAGATCCAACCATCCCCTTCAACTTCAGTTCAAGACCGCTGAAGTAAGAAAGAGTTTAAAAAAATGGAGAACTCAATACAGGATTAACTATGTACTGATATTAAAGCTTCAAATTCACTTTTTGCCTCAAAACATGGAGAGTATGACTTAGTTGTAACCTGATTTTGTCCATCGTATATGTGTGTGTAGACTCACATTATCATTTTTGAATAATTTTGTTCAGATATCTTGGACTTAGAGTAACGAAAGTCAGGTGGGATCTCAGTTGGATCATCAAAATGGATGATTTGGGGTAGTCCGTCAGCCATAATCTTCCATCTGAAAAACCAAACAAAGTTGCAGGAAAGAATGTGAGACATTTTTCCAGATAAACTTCTAAGATCATCACAGCAGCTCTATGTACGTGCTGTACTGCACACATTAAAACTTACTGGTACAAGCTCTTTTTAAGTGTTAGCTCTTTTTTCCGGTGGTCAATCAACAGGGGGTGGTCCTCCTCACAACCCTTCATGGCTAAAGCAAGAAAAGAACATAAAAATTGATATTCATAAGCCTAAATAATTATTATCAATATATAGATTATTCTGGAAGTTTGAGGCAGACCTTTCCCTCCTCTCAGCTCCACCAGTTCTCCCCTGGAGATCCATCTGTAACAGGGGAAAAGAATGGCTTCTCCCTCTGGAGTCGTCACCACTATTTTGGAGAAGTACCACTCATCTTCTGGGAGAATCAAAAAAGGGTCTTTCTCCACTTTGATCAGCAGAAGTTTCCCCAGAGATGAACTGGTTTTCATGGTGTAGGTCCCTGTCTTAAAATAAGGATTAATATAGATTTAGACAAATACAATATTGTGTAGTTCAACATCTATGTTACAGTGTAACCCAAAGTATTTACTCTTTTGATGCATATATTAGAATATAAGCCCAACTTGACCTCAAGGTGGCCGGACCAGTAAAAGTATCGCATAATAACATTTTTCTCTCTTACTTTTAAGAAATACAAGTTTACAATTTACAGTTTACAGTTTACAATACAGATGAGGAACAGCATGAGATGTCTTAAGCAAAATAAGTGCAGTGTCAGCAGTAAGTCTCAGTTTATCCATGATCAGGAAGTCTGCTACTCACTGTTGTTACATGTGTATTTCTCCATACTTTTCCACCCCTGTGTGGCAATGCTGGCATCACCACCCCAAACTTAAACAGAAGCTATTGAGAAAGCAGGGCAAGTTATCTCCTGGCCTACGAACCATTTACAAGTCAATATGGTTCCACCAGTATTATTTTAAGACAGATGTCTGATTCAGATTCTTTTATACTGATGCTGCTGCTTGACAATATTTTGTGCAATGTTCAGTATCTTTAAATGTGACTACAGTAAGTATTCAGTGTTTGTTTTTTTAGCAGCATTTTACATGAAGTAGGCTACTCACTGTAGACCTTGATCCTGATACCTGACACCTCTTAGCCTTCACAACTGGAAATGATTATACATGCCTTATCTCACCTTGCACCGACTACTGTAATGCACTTTTCAACTCACTTAGTATGTCTGCTCTGCGAGCAACCCAGGATGCTGCTGCAAGACTACTAACTAAATCATATAGATGCTCTTTTATTACCCCTGTACTAAAATCACTTCACTGGCTACTGGCCACATATCCAGTTGAAATTTTTTGAGACTGCAGTGTCAATTTTGGAATGCTCTGCCTGCACCCTTACAGTGTGCTGACTCTGTGGTTATTTTGAAAAGCCAACTAAGGACACACCTGTTTAGACAGTCATTTGGATAACTTGTTGGAACGAGCGCTGTATAGTCTGCACGTGATGTACTGTGCAAATAGTTTTGCACTTTTAATTACATGGCTCAGGTAGTCACCTCATCTTGTTGAGGAGATGGGAAGCCGTTCCTAAAAGAGGGAACCTCTCTATGTTTTCTTTCCTGTATTTTACATAATGCCCTTGTGAAGCACTTTATGATCTATGTCTGTAAAATAAAATAATTATAGCTGTATAAATAAATCTTATTTACTTACTTTACACGTGCATCAATATCATGTTTGCAAATCCATCCATTGAGCTGGATTGGACCCATTGGTGGGTTAGTTCTGGTCCACAGGCTATATGTTTTACATCCCTTGGTTAGTCTCTAACTCAGACCACTGAATTTAAACCTATCACATGGCTGTCGCACCATAACCATAAAGTGCCATTAGAGGAGGAATTGGACAACTTGTAAAATTTGTGTGGTTTACCGTATGAGAAACCAAATTTAAACTTGAATTCATCCAGATATTTTATATAGTAAATTTAGAAGTGTGGATTAAATTTGCTAAAAGAATGTCCAAAAGACTGTGTTAAACAAACTCAGAAAATTTGTTTCTGTGACGCACAACCCTTGAATTAAAATGTTAAGTGCTAACTAGATGTCTGTGTGATGATGCTATTTGTTATGTATAAATAATTGTCGTGAATTAAATAAAGGTATATGCAATGTACACCAATTACTTATTCGATAGAGATGGATACTGCCCCAACATGAATTAATGCACAAACAAAAGCCATTACATTATCCCAGACCTTATTTAAAACATCACTATATGAGCGATGTTCAACTTTAACTTACTGTTCCAGTTGAAAAGTCAAAGCCATAGTTGTCCAACTCAGTTCTCTCACTCTGCCCTTCAGCTCCAATTAAGGTGACATATATGTGGTCCCATGTTCCTGCATATTGCATGTCACCCGTTGTCACCTCTAGCTTGTACTCAGCCATGATCACTCTGTAGAAACTGTCTGGAAAAAGAAAGATAAAAGTTTTTATTTGCATCCAAAAAGCTTGTTAACACTTCACTTTGTCTAGTATTATCTTGCATACATTATTACATGTAAAGTGTTTGGAACATCAATTGTCATACCATGAGGAAAGATGAGTAAAGTTCTTACTTGTACCTTCAGATGGAGGCTGTTTTTACTACCTCTTTGTCTTTTAGCTGCAGGTTCAGGTTTTCTGTCTCTGTACGCTGTGTTCTTATTCTGTCTATTTATTTGTTAAGTTCCTCCACCCTAACCACAACCTTTTTGATTCTGCTTCCCCTGCTGTGGTTTGATATAAAAGGTGATGCAACTCAAAATGAAGTTGTCTTTCTGGTTTTTAATATCTTTAACAGTTTGTAGGGGAAGGAGCAGCAGTTTTACTTCAACACCCATTTTGGTCTCAGGCCAGAAACCAACCTTAAGTCTGACAAACACACTTAACTGAATATTAGTTCTGCATGTTACATTAGTTACTTGGTAAGTAATTAAATACACAATGTGATAGGCTGTCAGGAGTGAGTGCAAGGCACCTGGTGAAGGACCCAAAAACATATAGTTCAGGCAGACGAGTTTTTATTGACAAAATTGAAAATATATCGATTTACTGGCATGGGTTGCAAGTCTAAGCCAAATTAACTGAAGGTACGTTGGAAACAGGAACTGAGACACTGAAACTGAGCTGACAGCAGAAAGAAAGGCTTACACAGCGCCAACACCCACATGTGTAAACATTTTTTTAAATGTCAAACACGTTACAAACAGCTACTCCTTTTGACATTATAGTGTAGAGCTCTACTGTAGTGTAGGACTGTGAAGACAACACTATAGTTAAAGCCCAATGGGACTGGTGGCCTTCAATGTTTGTCTAGAGAGTGTAACGTAGATGTGGGATAATCAGCTGTATTGACAAATATTTTTATAATAGT
Organism: Epinephelus lanceolatus; assembly: GCF_041903045.1. Lineage (NCBI taxonomy): Eukaryota > Metazoa > Chordata > Actinopteri > Perciformes > Serranidae > Epinephelus > Epinephelus lanceolatus. The sequence continues at coordinate 18,454,441 of NC_135746.1, read as the reverse complement.
CAGCACATCCTGAGGGTGATTTTATCATCCAGTAAGAAGGTTCAGCTAAACAATCATTATATTTATTGTTCTGGAAAATTAGAAATTTAAAGGAGCTATATGTAAGAAATCTAAAGCAAATATGTCACAGAGACTAAGGAATAATGTTCATATAACATACTGATCTCACCGACAATAATAGTACAGCCAGAATATTTGCATCTAAAAAAATTTTTTGCAGTCCGCAAATCATGTTTATGTTTTGAATTTGTGTTTTGGCCTGTTGTGCCACCCACCACCGTCTGCCAGCTACGCAGTCAGTAGAGTCTTAGCATCAGTTACAGTTACGACTGAGCTACAGCAGCACAGGAAGCAGCATTAGCAGTGTCCCAGTACATAGCATTAGCAGCCAGCTCCTCCTCAGCTGTATCCCAGCAGCAGCGTTAGCAGCACAGAAGCCGGACTTGCTCAAACGGTCCGCTGGAAAACCGAAGATCAGGGACGCGGCGACACGGCCCTGCCACAGCAGCCACCCGTGGGCAAACAAATCAGTCTCCAGCGTGCCGCTGTCCAGCAACCTCGAATCTGTAGGGGAGGGGGGGCAGACATGACTCGCGGCAGTATTTTGAATTTGAGTGCAGTAACCGTTTTGGCCATTCTTACATACAGCGCCTTTAATATCCGAAAGTCAAACTTGATGTTCCCGTGTTCTCAAACAACTATTGACTACTGATAGATTTCCTAATGTTAAGACATCTGCATTTTAAAAATAACTAAATAAAGGAATATTTTGTCAAGCAGCTGGTCAGTCTCTGGGCCATAAGGTTTTTGATGCAACTGGAATGTAATAAAAACACACTTTATTTTTTACAAAACTATTTGAAATAGTGTCATAAGAAACATATGACTGGTAAAATTGTAAAAAACACACTGAAATACCTGTACTGCAACTGGCATTAGTTGTTATTGGTTCTGAACACAGACTCACAAGAAAGACTTAGAGACAGAACAGTTAAAAGCCACCAGTCTTTACTTGTAAAGAGTTCATGGCAGGTTCACATTTAAATTGCTACTTTATAGGTTCCACAGAATATTAGTGTTGTTAACACAACTTGCCCAAAACTTCAATTTTGTTTGCTAGTACCCTGTAGATGCCTAGTATATACAAAAAAGTAGAATTTATTTTGTCTTTATTCTGAAATACCCAGTTGTTTCTCCCCATAGTCTTCTTCTCTTTCACTGCACCTTCATCTAAGTACCAGTAGGAACTTGTTTGTTTCTTTGTTTTTCATTTGTACCCAATTCGTGCATTTACGTGTCAAGTGCTAATTGTCAGGAACATGTTCTTGATGCACAAGCCCCTGAGGGCCTGGAGTGTGCCCATGATTTGAGAATGTGCTGTTCTGGTTCCAATCTGACTACACTGCTTGCTACCTGGTACTGCTGGGTGTTTTGATATATTTAGTATCAATCTGATGTTTCCTGCCATCACCTGCACCAAGTTATAAGGACTGACAGCGCTGGGCATGGAGCATGTGCTTTTGAATTAGATTTCATGTTAGGTTATTATTTTTCTTACACACTATTGGTTTATGTCACTGCGTCTCCCAACAGAAAAGCTCGGTTGAATTTCAGCCTGCATGCATGTCTTCTCAGCCGAGCACTGTTGATACAGAGCATCTATCGATCTATCTATCTATCTATCTATCTCTCTCTCTCTCTCTCTCTATATATATATATATATATATATATATATATATATATATATATATATATATATATATATACAGTATCCACCTTATTTTTCACGGAAACACGGAGGCAAAACAGAATGCAGCCAGCTTCCGTTTTTTTGTGCGACACTTCCGGTCCAGCACTCTTACCACTGTGTAAATGGGAATTGCCTTGTTGTTTACCTTGCTGAGTTTAGCTATATATATATATGTATATATCACATTTTTCACGTCACTATATCACCGTTTAGACTAATCTGATGTTTGTAAAGTCTATAAACACAATGGCTGAACAAACATTAGTATTTTCTCTGTGTGTAATTAATAACATGGTTATCGTAGATTAGCTGGGCTAACCGTTAGCCGTTAGCCGTGTCTGTAATAACTCACTAAACTCACAAAGTGGCCCGTGAAAAAAATATTTTCTCCAGCGGATGTCTTAGTTACAACATGATTGAGCTAACTGGAGTAGTTTCATGTCGTAGCCGACAATGGGAGGCTTTTAACGGATGACGATCCTGATGTTAGCTTTGCTGCTGCTGTTAGCTGTCCCTGTCAGCTGCAGCCACTGATGCTTTCTAGTCATCGTGATTTCGCAAAACTGAATAAATACCACACATAGCAACACAAAACTGCTTTGCTAGCTCAATCATGTTGTAACGGCTGGATGGTTGATGCGTACATGCTGATTCGGGTGCTATCAGAGCCGATCGCGCATCACTATGGCTTAATGATCAACTCAGTCAACTAAAACAACCCGTCCTGTGTTAGGAGTGTATGTCGCTGACAGAAAGGAAGAAAAAAAGATAGAAAAGCAGCATACACCTCACATATTTATTTCTCACAGTTGCGCACACGTTTGGCTGGCATGCAGAAGCACCGTCTGTGTGTCTGTGTGTCAAGGGTGTGAGCCGCAGCTTCAGCTGCTCAGGTAAAGAGGCTGTGTAGCCCGGTGTGTTTTTTCGCTGATTCGGTTCTGCAGGTTCTCTGCTGGTACACTGGAGATGGGGATCAAGCAGTTTGTCTCACTCGGGATAGATTGTGCTTTTTTGGTTCATAGTTTATGATTGACGTGCGATTTATTCGCGTTTAGAGGGAATAAATTTCCGTTATAACGGAAACGTGGGCACAGTTATCTATACAAAATACACAGACTAACTAACTAACTGATTGACTAACATAAACAACTGAAAATTGAAAAAAATTAGCTTGCACCATTAGCTCCGGTAAGGGAAAGCATGAGGGAAAGCGGCTGACCGGAAGTCACGCACAAAAAAACGGAAGTTGATCACTATTTACTTCCGTGTTTGAAAATAAGGTGGATATATGTATTTAAAAAGACAAAACACAAAACAATAATTCAGAAAGTAATGACAGGAGTATCTGGGGCAGAGTATGTGAGCGGAGCGGAGCGCGGAGCGGGAGGATTTTGTGTTGAGCGAGGAGTGGCTATTTTTTTAAAAGGTGGAGCGGAGCCTTATCTCTTGCTCCAATTTCGCTCCGGTCGCTCATGCCCCATCCAGAATACATCTTTGCACCTGCGCACACCCACACTATTTTCTTTCAAAACTATGGAGTTTACTGTGTACTTCAGAAAAGAAACTGAGAAGAGAAGCAGCGGTACCTTGGAGAACGGTCCCTAACTGCGGGGAGAGGCGAGAGGGCTTCGGAGGTCGGCCGCTTAACCTGGTCCATCTCCTCCACACTTTGACTATTTCCACCCTGCCAGTGGTACTGTGTAGAACGGTCCCTAACTGCGGGGAGAGGGCTTCCCCGGAGAATCTACCAAGCTCATGTTTTATTGGTGCCGTAGTATTGTTCCGACCTCTCATTGTTCCGACATCTCATTGTTCAGACGTCCCGTTGTTCCGATATGTGATTATTACTGTATTTGTGTACCATAGAGGATCAGCAACGCAACAAAAGTAGACTACTGGTCGAGATACAAGTGTCATAGAGAGGAGAGAATGAAACACCATAACCTCCTGTTATTAACTCTGGGGTCGGGGTTGTGTGGGGAGCTCTCCGCGGTGCTGAACGGCTCCCGACGGGCGTATTTCTGCCTTGATGGTAAAGCTGGGAAAGGCTTGAGGCGGAGCAGGCTCACAGCTTATGTTTGCCACTTTCTTTTTCATTTTAACCCACACCATGATTTTTTCCTGACCCTAACCAAGTAGTTTTTGTGCCTAAACCTAAAAAGACCTTAACCACAGGGCATCAAAAACAATGGGTTTAATATGGTCGGAACAGTGGGCTGTCGGAAAAATGGGCAGACCCCGTTTTATTTGTGAATAGAAGATTACAGGTTAGGGTAGTACGACGCAGTTGTTCTGAGCGGAGTGGCGAGCGAGTGGAGCGGGATAAAATTTATGCGAAGCGAAGAATGCGTAGAACCAAGCGGAGCGGACGAGCGGCGCAAAGTGACAGGTCTGCGAGCGAGGAGCGGAAATTTTCACCCGCTCCGCTCCGCTCACATGCTCTGATCTGGGGACCTCTGTACATGCTGCTTATATATTAAGGACACATGAGCATAACACACCAGGCAGAGGCAGAAATAGAATTAAAGAACTCTTTTAATAAGCCACTGTGGAAGTCCAATAGACAGTGCAGATTATGCAAGCCAAAAGTACAGAATCCCAGAGTTAAAAAAAACAACAACAGCAAAACAAGGCAGACAATCTTAATCAACAGACTTGCAGATAATCATATGTAAACCACTGTGACTGACTGGTAAACACTGACTCACAGGAGTATATAACATCAAACTATTTGGCAGGATCAGAAATCACCACCACCACAAGAGAGGTGCTGATTAGGTAAAGATGGGGCGGAACATGTGGGTAGCTGTAAACAGATCTGGGCCAATGCAGCGGAGGGGGTTAGGTGTGCTACATTGGATCTGAACACACAAACCTAGAAAAGAAAACACACTTGCGGTGTGGGTGTGGTCTAAGCAAAAGGGCCGGAGGTAGGGGGGTAAGAACTGTTGAAGTGGGTATTAGATTCCCCTCTTTATGAAGGCTGAGTTTGAAGATGGATGTGGTCCAAGCAAGGGTTAAGTAAGGAAAGTAGCATTAGCCCCCCACCCACTTTCCACCCATGGCCAGCAATCGCTTACGGTCGCGGATTGCTGTATTGCAGCAGTAGTGACACAAGATGGTGTCTAGTTTTGGTATGTTCCTCATTAACTGCGAAAGCCCTTTTCATGAGCTTATTATACCCCTGCAGTTTTGGTATTGTAACTGTGAGATATGTTTTACCACAATCACTTTGTATGTTCAGTTTTGTTTCCCAGAGCTGTACCCAGTAGATACCCAGCATTTACAAAAAAGTATAATGTAATTCCCCTTTCCTCTAAAATAACAGTTGTTATTCCCTTCCTCCCCTTAGTCTTGTTCTCTTTCACTGTACCAGCAGGAACATTATTACAGTCATTCATCTTGACACAATAAAAACATAGTTCTCTTGTCCCAGCATGCAACATCTCACTTATTGTATATACCATATGCAAAGTATAACACCTCCCAGCAAGCAAGACAGGTTTCTAGAAATGCATGGACACTTATTGTGTCATCCATAATATCTTCCTGACAGTTTCTTAAATAGTTACACTGTTCTCTATCTGAGCAGGGTTCAGATACGTGTAGGGTACTTCAAGCTGGGAGTTTCTTGATGTAATTGCTTCACTGAGGTGGGACAACTCTGCTTGAAATTTCTCAATCATCTGCTTAGGGGCAGGCTCATTGAATCGTTCCTCCGGGTATGAACCTAAGGTAACCTGTCAAAATTACAAAATAGACAATCTTTTTGACACAGTATTTTGTTAGGTAGTTTTTTAAAGCACTTTAAAATAGGGATGGTTTAAAGTGATTTTTGTTCATAATCACCAAACTTACCACATCAGTATACGCCCTTGTAAGGGCCCAAGCCAGTGCTACAGATTTCACTGTGTGACCAACATCTGGGAGGGTCTCCAAAATTGTCTTCATGCTTGACTGCCCCTTAGTGGTTGGAGGAGGTTTGCTCAGCAGTAGTACGCCGTTGGGCACCCAGGAGTGGTAGTCAAACTGAATTATGGAAGAGGTGATGCTTTTAAAAAACTGAATTTGAGTTTCAAATGGTAAAACAAATGACTGATGCTGTTGTTCGTCTTTGATCCCATCCAGATGACTAGATGGGATCTTCAAATGTTTTTTTTTTTTTTGTTGATATTATTATTGTGGGGTCAGGGGCCTGGGTATCATGGAAAACCACTGTATAGAATTTGATATAATATTAATAATTACATAGAAGGTAAAACTATCTTAAAAAAATACAGTATTATATGTCCCCTGGTTTAAAACTTAGCTGATCTCCTACTGAAAGAAAAATGATGATAAAGCACTTCCCAAAACTGCTGTGTGTTCCATACATTTGAAGATCAGTCACCATCGTTTGATTATTTATCAAGTTTGTTTAAACTCCACGACGTTTTCTATTTTCCCAACTATTTATGATCTCACCTGCCCATTGTTTACTGCAGCATGTTGAGCTGTCACTGTGAAGATCACCATGGTGATGAACTTGATCACTTCGGCGACAGTCTGACACTCTGCTGGAAACCCTGTTGACAGCACAGTTGTAATAATAATAATAATAATAATAATAATAGTAATAGTAATAATAGTAATAATGATAATGATATAAGTCAATTATCTGCATTCATTATCTGCATTGGAAAAAATATATATATACACACATATATAGGAAGCACAAAAACTTGTGAAATTTGTGTTTGATAGATTATTTCTTTGTTGTAACAATGCTTCTTGGCAGTATATCTTATACTGTTGGAAAGCCTGTCTATCAGCTTGGACGTGCTGTTGGTGCCAGAGTGACCAACACAACCACGCTGGCTGACTTGTGACAAATGCTGGTTGAAGAATGGGATGCCATCCCACAGCAGTGTGTGACCAGGCTGGTGACCAGCATGAGGACAAGATGCCAGACTGTTTAGGTATGGTTCTTCACATGCTACTGACGCTCCTGTTTGTTACTGTAGATGAATAAACTGTTAAATTTCCAATATGTCTTGTTTCTTTAGATGTCAATCATCCAATCCACCAAACAACACCAAACAAGAGTCAACAGCAAGAAAAAAAAAGCTGTTTGGCATTGGCAGAGAAGATTTGGCAATTTTTTCATGGGCGCAACCCACATACTCAGCTCTGCTGTTCATCCCACAAATGCATGCTCCTTACAAATGTGGCACCATTTAAAAGGGAAATAAACAGGCTTTCCAGTGGTATAAGATGTATTGCCAAGAAGCACTGTTACAATAAAGAAATAATCTACCAAAAACAAATGTCCTTACTTTTTGTGCTTATTTTATATGGCTTAAGTACCTGAAGCTTTGTTTCCTAAGAAGCCATGTGTGAATATCTCACTGATCCATTCCTGCAGCTCAGTGTCTTTCAGCACCTCACTGTCTGAGGGATAATAGTACTCCACTACTGCCTTCACAAAGCTGGTGAACACAGAACAGTTTAATTATATTTATTTATTTATTTATTTTTTAAGATATTTTCAGGCATTTTAAGGCGGGCTGGAATCAAACCCCAGGCCGCTGCAGTAAAGATTTAGCCTTGATAATGGTGTGCATGCTCTGTAGGGTGAGTTGAAAAGACATAAGGACTCTAAGCCATTGTTAGTGAAATTAATCATGATAAACAATTGCAATATTTATTTAACGGTAACCTGTTGATGATGTTCCACAGCTTCAGGCCATCATCTCTGTAGTAGAAGTTGGGTATGGACTCCAGTCCTCGTGCAGTGATGTTCTCTGGCAGACAGAGGGAGCTGTAGGTTGTTTCAGAGTGAGCCCTTCTCATGAGCTCCTGCAGTCCGTCATAGCCAAGTGAACTCTAATATATCAGTAATACACAAATATTCATCTACAGACAGGTTTCTTGAAGTAGAAAAAAGTCTACATAGTAAAACAAATCAAAGGTTAAAACTAAGTTTTGCAATGGTGCAATAAAAGTGGAATAGTCTGAATATTCAGAAATGTATATTTTAAAGAGCCATACAATATTTAAAATCCCCTCTGGTGACAAAACAGTTTTGCGACTTGAAATGCCTGCGGACAGAGTGAACCGGAAGTGTGGGAACAGCAGCTGTACAGAAGGATGGAAAAAATTAAAAGTTAATTCTGGTGGTGTCAACTTCCAAAGGAAGCCATAAGCAAACAAAACTGACAACAGGCTTTCTTTGAGGGCTTCTTGTTTTTTTTTTTTTTTTTTTTTTTTTTTTTTAAGAGTACACCCTGATGGATTAAAAAATGTTTTCATACATCCAAGGGCAGACTTATTTAGATACAGCTGACTGCAAAAAGCCACTCTTTTATGATCCATGATTCTGGCCAAGGTAATAGAAAAAAAGGTCAATAGCAGTATGACCTCTGCTGTGTAATTTTACCTTGTAGAGGGGATGAATCACAGAAAAACTGCGGAGAGTGGCAACAGTAAAGACCTCTGCCAGAAAGTGAGTGTTCATGAGGTGCTGGACTGCTACTTGATCCATCACATCTGCATTTTTGATGAACATCTTGGCCAGCAGCCAGTCAGTCTCTGGGTCACTGGGCAGAAAGATGGGGTTCTGCTCAGAGGGTTGCTGTTGTAACTGGAATGTAAAATGATAAATGAATAAACAAATAGAAAATTAATATTGATAATAACAATAATCAGAATAGTAATATTTGTATGTGTTAAATTAGTGCAGTTCGCCTTCCCTCTGACAACACACTAATGTATGGTATACTTAGTTTTATACAGTATAGATAATGTCATTGATTTATTTGTCATTTAAATACCTGTATTGCTATTGGCATCAGTTTGTCTTCTTGGTTTAAGTACAACAAACAGAGACCAGGTGTCACATGCAGAGGTTCACCATTCTTGGCTCTCGGGGGTATTCCATCCATCTTCTTCTGGTCATAGAGGAATATGTTGCCTTTCTGTATGGCAGGAAAAGACCCAAGAAGGAAATGTTGAAGACATCAATAAGTATCACAGATTGGTAATAAATCTAGGCAATTGGATGCAGGGACTTTCCACTGTGATTTAAGTACTCTCCTTAAATGCACAAGTCATCTCAAAGCAAAGATTATGAGCTATTTAAAGCCACTCTTCTTTCATACCTCCATTTCCTTCTGCAGAGAGGTTCCCTCTGCCAGGAATGGCTTCACCATCTCCTCTGTGACTGGAAAGTTTGGGGGAAGCTCTGAGCAGCGCTTGATCACATTGGGGTTGACTCCGTTCAGAAACTGGGATCCATAAAAGTCGTCTTCATTCCAGTGCTCTGCAACGTACTCTGGAAGAACAGCAAATAGAAAATACAATATCTAAATTGTTGTTCTGTCTTTGGTTTTGAAGTACAACATGATGATCATGGGCATTTTACCCAAAACAGTATTATTTGTTGGTCACTGAAAGGTTTTTACTTTATGTAAAAATGAATTATTTTACCCAAGAGGAACATCTATATCTATGTGTTCATATGAAACCATGACAACGACATTGTTGTGATAATTTATGCAGCAGAACTGGAAAATAGGAAAAAAAATCTACCTGACATTGTCGTCTTTTTGCGCCAGAGGATTTTTTTCATGTCTTCAAAGTTTTTCCATTTTTCATTAGATCCAACCATCCCCTTCAACTTCAGTTCAAGACCGCTGAAGTAAGAAAAAAAGGGTTAAACATGACACAGGATTAAACAACACACTTAATAATACACACTAATAATAATTCAATACAATACTTAATACCTAAAATGTACTTTGTGCCTCAAAACATAGAAAGTATGGCTCCATCATATATCTATCTATCTATCTATCTATCTATCTATCTATATATAAACCCACATCATTAATTTCGTATTATATAGTTCAGTTGATTTGGATTTAGAGTAGCCGATTTCATTTGCTGGGAGCTCAGACGGATCATCAAAATGGATCACGTGGGGTAGTCTTTCATCCAAAATCTTCCATCTAAAAAAAATTTAAAAAAATAAAAATTTACCAAAATGCACATTGACAATTTCTCCAGATAAATTTCTGAGATCTTAACAGCAGTTCTATGTACATGCTGTACTGCACACGTTAAAACTTACTGGTACAAGCTCTTTTTATGTATCAGCTCTTTTTTCCGGTGGTCAATCAACAGGGGATGGTCCTCCTCACAACCCTTCATGGCTGAGGCGTCAAAAGAACATAACAGACGGAAAAATCATGAAACTTACAAAAATGTCAGTAAACAGTGTGCAAAGAAATTATATCAATGAGTGATATCCATAAATCTTCATATTAATGATGTACATATCAATTATTTGGGGGCTTTGAGGCAGACCTTTCCCTCCCCTCAGCTCCACCAGTTCTCCTCTGGAGATCCATCTGTAACAGGGGAAAAGAATGGCTTCTCCTTCTGGAGTCGTCACCACTACTTTGGAGAAGTACCACTCATCTTCTGGGAGAATCAAAAAAGGGTCTTTCTCCATCTTGACCAGCAGAAGTTTCCCCAGAGATGAACTGGTTTTTACGGTGTAGATGCCTGTCTTGATTTAAGGATAAATATAAACATAAACAAAGAAATACAATATGGTAGGGCTGTACCAAATAATTTGAAGCTTCAAAGCTTCATTCATGGTGATATTCAAATTCAGAATCAACATATAAATGCTTTGCTAATTTTTTTTTGTCTCTTTATTCTGTTAAACCCGTACTTCTGCACAGTTGTAGATAAATATTAGACTACAATAATATGAAAAGTATTATACTATTTGTAGAATTGGATTCCAATGGTGGGATTGTTTCCAGCTTATGTGACCCAAACATTTGTAGAGTGTTGTTGAATCCAAAATTCAAAATTTATTGAAAAAAGAGTAATGTAAAACTTTTCAAAATTAACATGCCTTTGACTGTCATATATGAATCTTATATTACATATTACATATAACTATTACAGTACTTTTTTTAATTCAGAAATTGAAGGAACTGGCAGGATTTTACTAAAATGGTAATTTACATGATTTCATGTGACAAATACATTGACTGATTAATAATGAAATGAAAAATGAAATGAAAATTCAGCTTAAACCCATATTTGTTGGCAGTTAGCGGGGAGATTTAGCAGCACCGTATATTACATTTTTTGATAAAGCTACAGTTGTTAACTTTTTACAAAATAACCTTTTTTCGTATTTGCTGAAACTGTCACTATATTCACACAGCACTAAATGAGACAGATAATCATTGAAAAAAAACACTCATCTGCCTACTGTATTGCCTTGAAGTGAACAAAAACAACCAATCAGAGCTGACAAGTCTATAACACAGCTTCTAATCGTGTCAATCACTGCTCATGAACTGTGGTCAAACTGTCAAACCAGGCAGTGCTGATCACATATAAATCAAGACTTTGTTAGTGCATTGCCAATTTCTCACCTCAAATGTTTTCTGAAACATATTTCAGTGTACTGTTTAGCTGCAAACTGAGTAATTTTGTGACCCAGCGGCCATGTTGGACACAGTTAAACAGAGTGCAGAGCACATTTCTCATTTTACTGTTTTGATGAGAAACAAAGAACCATAGATAAAGTTAAAAAAATGAGTGCCGATGCTTTTTGTAGATTGTCTTCTCATGTGTCACGTCTGGTTTTGCTTCCTGTCTTTGTGTGTTTTTTTTCAATATTTTTATCACACCTGTCTTCCTTCAGTCTCATTGGTCCTTCCTTGTTCCCAGAGTCTCCCTTCACACCTGTTATGTTTTAGTCTTGTTTGCTCCACTCAATCTTGCCAACCACACCCTTGTTGCAAGCCAATCCCCATTTCCCTCCTTTGGCCCATATCCACCTATTCCAACTGTATCTCGTTCTTTTGGTTAGTTTTGTGCGTATATATACCTGTGTGTTCCCCTTTGCTCATGGTCAGTTTGGCTGCATTCATTTCTGTTCATTCCTGATCTTGGGACGTAACCATCTAGCTCGTTAAAAGATGGCTGCAAAAAAAGTGAAATGCTATCCTGTTTTCTAGCCAGTTGAGGTGACTGCTAAGTATAATTGCAGGATCATGTCTTCCCTAAGGTTAAAATCCAAGTAACCACAGTCCACTAAGTAACCACATATTGTTTGGTGTTTTATCTCCTCTTTAAGCTATAGACTAAAGACATTATACATAATTTAACATTAGTGAAAATGTGCTGTTCTACAAGAAGGTGTGTTCAGAAATGTTATGCTAAATGGCAAAACATTGAATTTCCCCTCAGGGGGATTAATAAAGTAAATAAACTTAAACTTAACTTAAACTTAAACATTTTTATCCTATATAGAAAAATTTGACGCCACTGATAATGCAGTTTTGTACTACTGACTCCATATTATATTTAGTTTACTGATTTGTTTATGTGTAACTTTTAAATTTTATTTGTAGTTTTTGTATGCTGTTCATATACAGGGTTCCCGCAGATCCTCAAGTCTTAAAAGGTATTGAATTCATTAATCTAAAAATAAGGTCTTAATTGGCATTAAAATGTCTTAAATCAATCTTTCAAAAGTCTTAAAAATGTTAACACATGGTAAGTAGGATTTTATGATTACAATTAGTCTCAAATCTAAAAATAACAGGTAACATTTATTTTTTTAAAATAATTTGCCGAATAGCAGTAACATCACGCAATCACAAGAGCGGAACCAACAAAACAGTGATGTGTTTGCGGCCATGACTCTCAGAGCAGATGCACGTCATTCATGTAGCAGTCGGACCACATGGGGTAGTTTAAATTTAATGAAAATTGGCTGTCCAACAAAGATTTTTCTGGATTGCTGAAACCAGTACTAGGCAATTTATACGAGGCACGATGTATTTTGTGCAAGAAATGTTTCAAAATCGGCACGATGGGAATCAAGGCAGTGGAGTCCCACATGCACAGTGCGAAACACAAAGCCTCAAAATCAAGCTGTCAACAAACGCCAGGTATTTCACGGTTCTGTTCTACTCTTGTCTCAACCGTGCCTCCACCCCCATCTCCGATATCACAACCAGGACAGCAGCACCAAATCTCTGGACAATGTTCGGGTGCACGCCTACGCTAAAAGTAGAGGTACTGTGGTGTCTGAACACCGTGACAAAACACCAATCACACTAGGGCTGTCAAAAGCACCATGAAATTGATTTTGAATATTTTCGAATCAATTATTTTTTTTTATTTATTTATTTATTTTACAAAAAAAAACACAAAAAAATAAGATGCTTATTGCTGGCGCAATATGAACGTGACACTCGGATGAAAACACCCATTCTGACCTCACTGAAGTGCCAGGTATGACCAACTTCTGCCTTGCTATCTGAGCAATGTTTGGATACTATAGTGCGTGCACCACAAGAGTGGATCCTGGTCGGCTCGTAGTGGTGTCTCATTCTGGTAACGTTTCATCTCTAATTCAAAAAGGGTAGGCAGGGAGGCAGCAGGTGCAACACTCTTTCTGTATGTCTCCCTGAACAGGTCACACATCGCGGACAGCGCAGTGGGTGGTGTTGGCGCAGCGGGCTCCTCCGTCGGCGCGTCTCCCTCCCTCGCTGCGTCCCTCTCTGGCCCGGCTTGTACGCGACCCATCTCCGCCCGAACGGGATTTGCCGTGATATACAACATTATTGATAGTATTAATTAATTATTAACGTACAAATTTAGGTTCAAACCTATAAAATATATATATATATTTGAATATATTTCGAACTTCGAATTTTTTTTTTTTTGACAGCCCTAAATCACACAAATCAGATAAGATAGTTTTTTCATTTGTGTTGATTCAGTCGTTGGTTTTAAATTTCATTTCAAGTGGCATTTTCCCGATCGATTCGATTCAATTTTCAAGGACTCAGTTCGATCCGATTCACGATTCTCGATTCGATTCAATTCAATTCAGTTCAATATCGATTCAGTCAAGTATATTTCAATTATGATACAAAATTTGCTTGGATATTAAGATATTTTCTGAGAACTAATGAAGTATATTTAACAAGGAACCCTCTGACCTGGGGCATTACTATTAAAAATACTCATTAGTCATCATGTACTTTTATTTAACATTACCTGACACATACAAAATAAATATTTTAAATTAAATCTAATCACAAGGCATACAATTTAAATGAAGTGGCTACAAAAAATGTAAACAAAGGACATCCACAAGTTTGCTGCCTGTAACTGTCTTAGAAAGCTTTTGTGCAATACACTACAGTGGTTGTGATGCACACATGGACTGTATCAGAAGAGAAACAATATACGTAGGTGAACCCTGCAGCAAAGTGAACCCTCTTCTTCAGAGAGGATCTTTGCCTCCCAGTTTGTTCCTGGCGGCAGAGCAGAGTGAACCATATTTCTTCTCAGAGGATCTTTGTCCCGTGACAGCAGGCATGCTGTTCTCGGTGTCTGTGTAAACAACATTCGCTGGCGATTTGACAGTCACTGGAAGCACATTATGACCCTTGGTAAAAGTTTCTGTGTGGTGCCTGTGTTGTACATGAGCTAACGTTAGTGGCTAAGGACAGAGAGGCTGTCCGGTGTGTGTCTGAGTGTCTGAGGAGCGTCAGTACGTTAGCTTGTTAGCCGTAACGTTAGCCTTGTTGTTTGTCATGTTAACGTTGTCGTCGGCAGCCCTGAATAGCTTGTAAAGCTTTAGCATAGCTTGTTAACACATTTCTTATCGGCCCATGTGTTTACTGATACAGAGAATTAATAAATCTTTGGTTTATTTGCACAACGTCGCCTCTCTGCCGTCTTTTATCACGCTTGCTAACGCTAAGTTAACTTTACCAGCAGATCTGTATGAGGCAGAGACTGAGGCGACAGTTAGCAGTGTGCTGATGCTTAGTGGTATTTCTTAATCTTTTTCTGTGAAACTGATGTGCATTTATTAAACATGCGTACATTATTAGCGTTATATTTATAGGGGAAAATGCGAGTGAAAATACTCGCACCGTAGACCCATGCCATCAGTGGATGCGCTCCCACCACTGTTTGCTGCTCTGTCTTCAGTGTCCGGCCGTCTCGCGAGATCTCTCGCCATGACCTCAGGTGCTAAATGCTGATCTCGCGAGGCTACCTGGGTTGATAGTACTGCAGGCTGCTGCAGTCTGCTACTGGCTGTACAACACGTCCACGGAGGAAAATAGTTATAGTAAAAGATCGACTTTTTAATTAATGAATCGATTTTGTGCCATTTAAAGGAAAATCGATTAAAATCGATTAAATCGATTTTTTCAACCCAGCTCCAATAAAAGTTCAAACAATATTAGTGAACATAAGCTACTCTCTCAAAGCCATAAACCAGAGAAATCTCAAATTTGTGATGTCATGGTATAATGTCTTGAGCTGCTCTGTAGACAGTGAATGGGAGCCTGATTTTGTGGATCTGTAGAATTGTTGTTTCCTCCGTTTTTTTTATACCCAAATGAGCTTTATCCTATTGTAGTGTTCTCAGTTCTGAAACAGAAAATAGTTTCTGCTGTGATCTGTGTGAAATGTGAGATGATCACTAAATTTCCACACGATTATGCTATGTCTTGTTAAGAGTAGTAAATAAAAAAAGCTACACGTGATGTACTCTATTTAGTCACTAGATAGAGACAAATATGAGTCCAACATAAATGTTTGCACAAACAGAAGGTGTTACATAATCCCAGACTTAATGTAAGAAATCACCATATGAGTGATGTTTAACTGGATTTAACTTACTGTCCCAGTTGAAAAGTCAGTGCCAAAGTTGTCCAACTTAGTTCTCTCACTCTGCCCTTCAGCTCCAATTAAGGTGACATATATGTTGTCCCATGTTCCTGCATATTGCATGTCACCTGTTGTCACCTCTAGCTTGTACTCAGCCATGGTCACTCTGTGGAAACTGTCTGGAAAAAGAAACAAGATAAAATCTTAAAACTGCAGAGTGAATGTTCCAACACTCTGCAAAAGAAAGCTGTTTTTATTTGCAGATAATTAATTCAAGGAAAGCCCTGGATATTTTTTCTATGCTCAAAATATTTGTCCACGGGCATCCAAAAAGCTTGTTAACACTTAACTTTGCCTATTAGTATCTTGCATACATTATGACATGTAAAGTGTTTTGATCATTAATTGTCATACCATGAGGAAAGATGAGGAAAGTTCTTACCTGTACCCTCAGACAGAGGCTGTTTTTACTACCTCTTTGTCTTACAGCTGCAGATTCAGGTTTTCTCTCTCTGTGGTCTGTGTTCTACTCCCCCCACTGTGGTTTGATATAAAGGGTGATGTATCTTTGGGAAGGATCAGCAGTCGTACTTAACCACCCATTTTGGTCACAGGCCAAAAACCACAAAAAAAAACAAACTAAAATACACCTCAGTGAATATCAGTTCTGTGTGATGAATCAGTCACATGGTCAGGAGTGTGAGTGCAAAGCAAACAGTGAAGGACCTAAAGGCATGTAGTCGGGGCAGGCAGGAAGGGTTGGGTGATTTTTTTGGCAAAAGAAATTAAGAGGCGTACTGGCAAGGATAGCAAGTCTGAACAGAGTTAACTGAGGTTCCATGGAAAACAGGAATTCAGACACTGAAACTGAGCAGACAGACAGTAGAAAGGTGTGTTTATAATGTGCCAGCACTCACTCATATAAATGTCATACACTCAACATAGTGTAGAGCCCAGACTGTACACAAATATCACACACCAACTGTTCAGCTACTTCTTCATCTTATTGTGTATACTGTAATCGAAGTGTCTGAATACTAAGACATGTCTATGGTTAAGGTTCTGAAAACACAGATATGAACTCTGACGAAGGAATCAGAGCCAGAGCAGTTGAAATCAATTGACTGTTTACTTGGTAAAGAGTTCAAAGCAGGTCAACATGAGACACAGAACTTTATGGGTTCCACAGAATGTTAGTGTTGTTAACTCAACTATTCCCAAACTTTAATTTTGTTTCCCAGTACTGGACCCTGTAGATGACCAGTATTAACAAAAAGAATATAATTTATTTTGTCTTTACTCTGAAATGTCCTGTTGCTTCTCCCTTGCTCCCCATAGTCTTGTTTTCTTCCACTGCGCAGACATTCAAGTACCAGTAGGAACATGTATGGTTTCTTTTTATTTTTTGTATCTCATTTGTGCAATAACATGTCAACTACTCATTGTGAGTAACCTGTTCTTGATGCACAAGCACCTGAGGGCCTGGAGAGTGCAGATGATTTGAAAATGTGCTGTCCTGGTTCCACTCTAACTGACTACACCACTTGCTACCTGGTACTGCTGGTTGTTTTGATAGTTATGGTCTCAGTTTTTTTCTTCACGTGTGTGAATTTCAGAGGACTGACTCAGTCATGCCCACTCTAAATGTGTTGCTTCGATGGGAAAAGCTTGTACTTTGGCTCAGGTTGTGCTGACTTTTATATCTATTTTTTATAAGTGTGCAACACACACTGAATGACATCATCAATTTGATCATCAAATAAAGCAAATTAAAAATTCAGATTGGTGAAGCTTGCCCCTGCAAAAGTACATCAGCTGACATCACAATACACATTGTTCTGCACTCACATGATTTTTTTCATGACATTTGCTACCCCAACTGCTCATTTGTTATTTCATTTGTTATTTCTCAACATATGTCTATGTAACTCACACAAAGATACAGGTGCCCAACCATAGACCCACTAACATGATACAACCTAGAATATAGCCTTCCAGAGTTAAACTGACAACACCGCATGCAATACAGGTGTTAAAAAGGTATTGATATTGTTCACTAATGCAGAAAGATAAAAAGAAAATGAAACAAAAGGCTTTATCAGGCTTAGTTAGATAGTTATACTGTTCTCCACAACAGCAGGGTTCAGATATGTGTAGGGTACTTCAAGCTGTGAGTTTCTTGTTGTGATTTCTTTACTGAGGCGGGACAACTCTGCTTGAAATTCCTTCATCATCTGCTTAGGGGCAGGCTCATTGAATCGTTCATCCAGGTATGAACCCAAGGTAACCTGCCAATTACAAAGCAAAACAGTAGATCACATTAACACAGTTCTTTGTCAGTACAATTATTTTTGAAGTGCTTTCAAAATGTGGATGGGTTATAGTGATTTTGTTCATAATCACCAAACTTACCACATCAGTATACGTCTTTGTAAGGGCCCATGCCAGTGCTACAAATTTCACTGTCTCGCCAACATCTGGGAGGGTCTCCAAAATTGTCCTCATGCTTGACTGCGGTTGGTGGAGGTTTGCTCAGCAGTAGTACGCCATTGGGGATCCAGGAGTGGTAGTCAAACTGAATTATAAAAGAAGTTTCAGTATGTATTACTATTTATTTTTCCCTCACTCAAAAATGGGTTTTTCTTATGGGTAGCCGGCAAGTCCTCCAACTTAAATGGCAAAATATGTTGGTTGTCCATGCTCTCTAGAATGACAGATAGAGTTTTAGGTTAAAATGTTAAATCTTGCAAGATTAAGGTTACGGGACCTTTGTTGTCAGAGTCATAATAAGCGTGTGGTTTAGGTTATGGAACGATTGTGGTGTTATGTTAAAATAAAATCAACAAACTGTTAGTTAGAAATGGGGAAACAAACTTCTTCCTTTATATGTCAGGGGGAAACTTGGTATTATTTTTGCAGGGTCATGGACCAGTCTTCCATGGAAAAGCACTTTGTGGAAACGGATATATTAACACATAAAACACATAGCCTAACCCATAAAATAGAACTTAACACTGCATAAGAAATGCAGTCTGTGCACTGGTTTAAAACTCAGTTTCTCAAAACTGCTGCTTTCCCCACTCATTTGTGTTTGATCAGTTATCAAGGTTGTTCAACTTCATGAAGTTTACTATTTTCCCAACTATTTATGGTCTCACCTGCCCATTGTTTACTGCAGCATGTTGAGCTATCACTGTGAAGATCACCATGGTGATGAACTTGATCACTTCCGCAACAGTATGAAACTCTGCTAGAAACCCTGTTGACAGCACAGTCATAATAAGTCAATTATCGGCATTCACTATCTGCACTAAGAAATTTGAAATGAAAATTGTGTTTACATGTGACTTCCAAACATGGGTTAATTACCTGAAGCTTTGTTTCCCAAGAAGCCATGTGTGAATATCTCACTGATCCAATCCTGCAGCTCAGTGTCTTTCAGCACCTCACTGTCTGAGGGATAATAGTACTCCACTACTGCCTTCACAAAGCTGGTGAACACAGAACAATTTGATTTTAAATAGTTACATATGTACATGGAAAATGACTCTAAGCCATTGTTTGTAAAATAAATCATGAGAGACGGTTGCAATATCCATTTAAAGGTAACCTGTTGATGATGTTCCACAGCTTCAGGCCATCATCTCTGTAGTAGAAGTTGGGTATGGACTCCAGTCCTCGTGCAGTGATGTTCTCTGGCAGACAGAGGGAGCTGTAGGTTGTTTCAGAGTGAGCCCTTCTCATGAGCTCCAGCAGTCCGTCATAGCCAAGTGTAGTCTATCAAGTTCATGATCAACAAATATTTGCCATCAGACACATTTGTTAAAAAAGCCTACATTTAAGGCTTAAATATAGTTTTGTAGTGGTGCAATAATATTGGAATCTGAACATTCAGAAGTGTATATTTAAAAGAGCCATACTATTTTTAAAACCCCTTCTGGTCCAAAAAGATTTGCGCGGGCTCCAGTGTTCAAGTCTAGAGTGCACCGGAAGTGTGGAAACAACAGCTGTACAGACAGAGGCAAGAATAGTAAAAGTCTAAGTCAAGTGTGTGTTGATCAGCAAAGGAAGCCATACACAAAAAGAAAAAGACAAACAAACAACAACAGAGCTAACTAGTTCAAATAAATGCTGGAGAGAATATGGACCACAATAATTGGCAATTGGCATTGACTATAACCTAATCAGGCCTCTCAGGTCACCAGGCAGAGGTTTTCTAATTGTACCCAGAATTGATCTATGGCTAAGCCCTGCCCTCAAACGCCATGAGCCAATCACAGTGCGTATAGCCACTCCCATACACTTGGACATTCTCTACCTGGACATTCATTGAAATGCATTACAGAAAGTCAGTTTTGTTCAGTTTTATGAGCTTTTTCGGAGATTTGAAGTTTAAAAATGGTCAAACGGTGTGCATGGGGTACATGCAACTCTGACACAAGGTATCCTGAGAGGCTGGGCGACGAGGTGTAATTTTTACACTTTAAACCACAGAAAAGTGTCTCCTTTGGATAAAGTTGTGTGGTAACGTTAGACCACAACATCAACTCAACGTGAATAAGATTAATAAGGATGTCTACATCTGTTTTAAGGTAAGTCAACATTGTGTTTGAGGACACATATTGTCATTTTGCTAGAGAGAAAGTTATCTTTAACATCTCTAGCTAAAGTTAGCCTAACGTTAGCTCCTAGCTGCGTTGTTCATCGTGTCACCTTGTTTGCTGGGAGTTCATTAGCCTATTTTGTTCTAGTTTTGTACTTTGGTGATCGTACATCATTGTTAGCTGTTGTCCAAAGGGCTCTAGTTAAGCTAATGTTAACTTCTGGAGCTTAGCTTCATTAATTTATCTGTAATCGCAGAGATAACAAAGGTTGGCAAACGTTAGGCTGAATGATTCAATGTAAATACTGTAGCACCAAACTAATGGAGAGACACTCTTGGTAAAGATGGTAAAAAAGGCTGTTATCCTTTTCGCAGATTCTGAGCCAAAAACCTTAACTTCAGTGGCACTTAAACTTGTTGTCTTTGATGGTGACAGCAACGAGATGCGGTACACAAGCGTACACTGTGACCTGTAAATTCTGGCCTGTAATTTAAGCTTTTCGTCGACCTTCTCAACAATAAAATGATTAATATATCCCTCCAATGCGTAGTTTAGGCCCTTTTGGTTACTTCTCAATGACATCTGATCGTTACGTCCCCAAAAAACATCAATTGCCTCCTGCGAAATGCCGTGTACTGTGACACCTGCCATAGCACCGGTCACTGAATGTTGATAGTTTGTTTGAGTGAGTGGAGGGGGGCATGGCGTAGCCATAGGTCAATTAGATTCAGGTCTTGTGAGGGTGCCTCTAGTTTAGTGGTCCTGAAACAAACTGCCTACTGACTTGAGGTCCAGCACAACTATGACCACATTTAAAAGCAAACTCAAAACTTTCTTATTTTTGCAGGCTTATGGTTAATTAGCGCGTTTCTCTCTCTGCTCTACTATCAGCTCTATGATAAAGACAGCACATGCCCCCAAAAATACCTTAGAAAATCAATTAATAAATTCAGATCGCTAGTTCAGATCATGGGGAATAAAGTGCACCAGCACTATGACCTCAGCTGTGTAATTTTACCTTGTAGAGGGGGTGAATCACAGAAAAACTGCGGAGAGTGGAAACAGTAAAGACTCTGCCAGAAGGTGAGTGTTCATGAGGTGCTGGACTGCTGCTTGATCCAACACATCTGCATTTTTGATGAACATCTTGGCCAGCAGCCAGTCAGTCTCTGGGTCACTGGGCAGAAAGATGGGGTTCTGCTCAGAGGGTTGTTGGTGCAGCTGGAATGTGATAAAACATACTTAATTTTTATATTTTAAAATAGTGCACCAGGTCCTCTAAAACATACTAATGTACTGTGGAATGTAATATGATTAGGTGATTAGACCAGTGAATTTACTTAGGGTTATACAGTATAAAAAATGTCACTGATTTGCTGTCATTTAAATACCTGTATTGCTATTGGCATCAGTTTGTTTTCTGGGTTCATGTAGAGTAAACAGAGACCAGCAGTCACATGCAGAGGTTCACCATTATAGGTGAACCCTAACCCCTAACCCTAACCCTGGTCCTGTTGGGCCCATAAATGGGCCCACCCTCAGATTCATTTGGTTGTCATTTTGGCTGTGGTCATGCTAGAAAGTTCATAAGTTGCACAGAGGCCACTTTTCCAGGGTACATCATGCTCCTGGAAGATCTCCTGTCTACACCTTAAAATAAGCTGTATACAACTTTGGGCCCTGTTCTCCTGTTATGGACAAACATGGGCCCTATTGAAACCCATTATAAAATGCAAAAAACACACATTTTTACCTGGTGGTTATTTTTTCCCAGAAAGATGATTTATCTGTTTTCATGGCTTAATTCACAACAGGGGAAGTCAAAATATAGGTTTCTGAGCAATTTTGGAAAATTCATTCAGGAATACTATTGTAGCACCTTTGCAAAAAAAGGGGTACTGACAGGCTGCTGCCCCCATGCACCGCTGGACCCCACCTGCCCAGACACAAGAGGATGAAACTGGTCCTGTGTGCAAATCATTTGCTTAAATTCATGATTAGAGTAAAGTTCATATGTGCATTCAAATATACCAACAGCTAATTGTGAAGTTGTGTTGTCTGATTTTCACCAGCTTGCACATTTCATCAAAATTACCAAATTTCCTTTAATTTAGTCTAAAAATATCGCATTGCAATCACTGGGCGCGCGTTCCCGCGGGGCGCGTTCATGTGTGTGTGAGTGGGTACGTGTATGGGACATGTGCATGTGTGACTTGAAGGGAGTTGACATATTATCTTTATTTGCAAGCAGCAGCTGCAAAACTAAAACTTGTCACAGCAGCTCCAGACCCGAAGATCCAGCCCGGTTCTATCAGCGGACCCTCCCAGAGCGCTCGTGGGGAATGCTGCCTCGCTTCCCCGCTAAGATGCGGGAGGGACACCGCTGAAAATTTTTACGGCTTTTTTCAAAACTCTGATCCGTGCATTATCTTCATTTGCAAGCAGTAGTTGTAAAAATAAAACTAGGACGGTAGTTTCAGACGCGGAAATCCAGCCCGGTTCTTTCAGCAGGTGCTCCCACAGCGCTCGCCGACAATGACGCCTCGCTTCCCCGCTAAGATGCGCGAGGGAGACCGCTGAAAGATTTGACGCTTTTTTCAAAACTCTGATCTAAAATATCAGATTACGCCGCTTCCCCTTGGTCGATCGAGGTCAAATAAAAAGTGTTATGATCTCTGAGATCCCCTCTTTGCGATGTGTGCCCAAAAACAGCTCCGCTTGACAAACAAAGTCACGTGATCAGGCCATTTCGGTGACGTGCCACCTAAAAATTTACTGCGCATGCCAATATAAAATGAAAAAAACCCTACAGCAAACTTTATGCAAACAAATCAGTGTGGACACTGTTCAAAGGCACACATATGCCTGCTCCAATAATAGTAGGAGTAAATCAGATTATTATTGTAATTATTGATTTATTGCAATTTTTCAACTTTTTTTTAATAATGGTATTAGCACTCCATCATTAAAACTGGTCATGAAAGGGTTAATTTATAAATTTATTGATGAAATAACACATCACACATCAGAAGACAAGTAAAATTAAACAAATTTAAAAAAAAAATTGTAATACATATTTTTACTTTTGTGTGGTGTCTGTTGGAATACATAGAGCACAAAAATGTGTCCAATAGCAGCAACGTTAGTGCTTTTTTAACAGGTCATAGAGGAATATGTTGCCTTTCTGTATGGGAAGGAAAAACAGAAGAAAAAAGGACATCTAGAGGTATCACAGATTTGTAACAAATCAAGGCAATATGAATCAGGGACTTTCCTTTGTGATATATAAGAACTTTAAAACTATACAAGTCATCCCAAAGCAAAGATTATGAGCCATTTAAAGCCACTCTTCTTTCATACCTCCATTTCCTTCTGCAGAGAGGTTCCCTCTGCCAGGGAATCAGCTTCACCATCTCCTCTGTGACTGGAAAGTTTGGGGGAAGCTCTGAGCAGCGCTTGATCACATTGGGGTTGACTCCGTTCAGAAACTGGGATCCATAAAAGTCGTCTTCCTTCCAGTGTTCTGAAACATACTCTGGAAGAACACCAATTAGAAAAAATAATATATGAAATGGGGGCGGCACGGTGGTGTGGTGGTTAGCACTGTCGCCTCACAGCAAGAGGGTTGCCGGTTCGATCCCGGGTGTGGGAGCCCTTCTGTGCGGAGTTTGCATGTTCTCCCCATGTCAGCATGGGTTCTCTCCGGGCACTCCGGCTTCCTCCCACAGTCCAAAGACTGTGGGAGGACTAGGTTAATTGATAACTCTAAATTGTCCGTAGGTGTGAATGTGAGCATGAATGGTTGTTTGTCTCTATGTGTCAGCCCTGCGACAGTCTGGCGACCTGTCCAGGGTGTACCCTGCCTCTTGCCCGATGTCAGCTGGGATAGGCTCCAGCCCCCCTGCTACCCTCAAGAGGATGAAGCGGTTAGAAGATGAATGAATGACTGAATATATAAAATGTTTTCCTCTCTTTGGGTTTGAAGTACAACATGATGATCATTTAACTTATAGTTTTTCTCGATTGGTTTGGCTCATTTCTTGAAACAGAAATTACATTCTCAAAGCTTTAAGTGCATTTGGCAAAATAGTCCAATGGTTCAGCACAACACTATGGCTCACCTGCAAAAGGTCATATCTCTCCCAAAACAGTTAACTTATGCTTCAAACTAAGTCCCTTTCTCATATAAATAGTCAAGGCCCCCAAACACAAGTTTCCTTCTCAATTGCTTTGGCTCATTTCTTGAAACAGAAATGACATTCTCCAAGCTCTACATGCATTTGCAAAAATAGCCTGGATGGTTCAGCACAACACCATGGCTCACCTGCAAAAGGTCATATCTCTCACAAAACAGTTAACTCGTGTCAAAACTAAGCCATTTTCTCATATAAATAGTCAATGGCCCCAAAATGCAAAGTCTCTTTGGCATTGTGTAAGCACTGTTGGTCAAAATGTTTAGATGTTTTGTCACTATGGCAGTGGACCATGGAAATATCACTTATGTCACATTTCAATCTTGGTCCAGACCATTCACTGACAATGAATGGTTACTGTAATTGATGCCTTTTGTCTAGCTACCAGAAATCAAACTGTATCAAACTGAAAAAAATGATGGACCTACACTGTCATGGAAATTGTTACTGTATTTTTATTCACAAAAATAAAGTAACTGCCAAACATCACAGTAAAAAGAAAATGTATACAGCAAAATATACTGTACTGTAAACACATCAACACTAAAAAAGGAAAATTATATGCAATATCGTTCACACCAGTAACTCCACCTCAATGGTCGTCCTCCTCATCCTCATGAGCCCGATGCTCATACACCCCCCACCTCCAAGCAGAGAAAAATTCCTCAATTGGATTGAGAAATGGGGAGTAAGGTGGTAGGAGCACCATTAGCAGTCTTGGGTGGGCAGTGAACCAGGCCCTGATGAGCGGGCCGCGGTGGAAGCTGACATTGTCCCACACAACTACAAACTTTGACAAGTGAGGCCCTACCAAACCTCTCTCATTTTCTGGGATGAGATCTGAATAAAGGTGATCCAAAAAGAACAGGAGCTTTTGGGTTTTGTATGGGCCAAGTGTGGGAATGTGGGTGGCCACACCATTTTCAGAAATGGCAGCACACATTGTTATATTGCCCCCACGCTGGCCTGGGACATCCACCGTGGCCCGGTGGCCAATAATATTCCGGCCACGTCGTCTTCCTTTGGCCAGGTTGAAGCCGGCTTCATCCACGAAAACAAGGGTGTGAGGAGTCTCATTCCCCTCCAATGCCATTATTCTCTACAATACAGTACAACAAAATATCAAATCAGTTACACGGTAGAATCATACCATAACAGCAAATTACATAGGAATGTTTTGTGTTCTCCACCAAAAGTTCAATATAGTGGCCTCTGTGCTTTACTGTAAACAGGTTATAATGATAGATAACCAGTAACACACCACTGACTTACATTTACATACTGGAACCGCAGCTCTTTCACTCTATCAGAGTTTCTCTCAAATGGTACCCTGTAGAGCTGTTTCATGCTCATCTCATGCTTCTTCAATACCCTGTCTATTGTTGATATGCTGATAGTGTTGATGTTCTGGAATATTAGATTGTCCTGTATTATGGTATTACAGATCTCTCTTAGTGCGATGGCATTATTTGCCATCACTATATTGCAGATCTCCTGTTCTTGTTCTCGGCTGAGTAGTGTTCTTCTGCCACCAGTACGAGGTTGTCGTCCAATCCTAGACATAGAATTCACAAATAGACAATATTACCATTTGTATTGTGATGCACTGTCCTGTCCTGTAGACCTACTGTATGCCTTATGAATTTCTCACAGAATGAGTTACCAATTGTACTGTTGTTTTACTGTTACGTAATGTACTGAAATTCTACTGTATTGCATTGCTGTACAGTAATTGGAATACTATTGTAAACTGTACTATCAATACAGTAATTCCATTGTTGAATGAGTACATAGGCCTACCTGTTTTCCCTGCGGAAGGTTTGGATGATAGAAGACACTGTAGATCTGGGCACATTCGGCTGAACTCGACAACCTGCCTCTGCCATTGTGAGGCCATGATTGATCACATGGTCAACAAGTGTAGCCCGAATTTCATCTGGAACGGCATGGTGTCTTCGTGCCCCTCGCCCTCTTCCACCTACTCCACCACCACGCACCCTTACTCCTCCTCCTCTTCCTCTTCTTCTTCCTCTTCCTCGAGCAGGCAGTTGGTCATTGTTGTTGTGGCCAGGTGCCTCCATGTTCAGAAATTGTATTGATTCTGGTCAAGCCCTATATGTATGTTTGGCAAAAATCATTACTCATGGATAACACCTGTCAGGTAACTAAACATACCATTTGATTGGTCATCTGAGATGTGTTACACACCCCCTTTATTAGTCAAGTTCTAGATTCACCTGAGTCAATTTATCAATCAGCAAAAGATATTCATATCATGTAATGTGATGTTATACATGGTATTATGTTCCTGACTAATTTTGACAATTGAATGAACTCTTGTGCATGTGATGGCTGACACAATGAAATAATGCTGACATGTTTTGGAGAGTAAAACCATTTGACTGACAATCAACAGTTAGTTTAGATCAGCAAGATATATACAATTGGTAATTGTGCTAACTGTAGGCAACTGTAATCAATCATTTGCAAAGATGTGCTAGACATTTGCAATTTGTGCAAACTGTAGACAATTGTATTTAATCATTTGCAAAGATGTGCTAGACATTTGCAATTTGTGCAAACTGTAGACAATTGTATTTAATCATTTGCAAAGTGTGCTAAGACATTTGCAATTTGTTGAAAGGAATGAGAATTTGAAATCTGTTGTGAAGAAGTGCCCAGTGGTTTAGAGAGTTGTCCATGTTGTTTTGAGAATGTAATTTCTGTTTCAAGAAATGAGCCAAACCAATCGAGAAAAACTGTAAAACAAGATTGTTTTGTTTCTGAAAGGCTTTGACTTAATACAGAACAAATTTTTTAACCCAGTAGTTACAAATTCAGCTGTTCGTCAGCTGTTATGAAATCATGACAGTGACATTGTTGTGATAATTTATGAAGCAGAACTGGAAAATAGGAAAACAATCTACCTGACATTGTTGTCTTTTTACCCCAGAGGATTTTTTTCATGTCTTCAACGTTTTCCCATTTTTCAGTAGATCCAAGCAGCCCCTTCAACTTCAGTTCAAGACCGCTAAAGTAAAACAGAGTTTAATAAGACAGGAGAACTCAATACAGGATTAACTACATACTTCTTAATGCTTTAAATTTAGTTTTTGTCTCAAAACAGAGAATGTGGCTGTATTGTTTCTGTTGTATATATGTATGTAGACCCACATCATCATTTTTGTATTTTCTAGTTCAGGTAATTTAGACTTAGAGGAGCGAATTTCAGCTGGGAGCTCTGACAGATCATCAAAATGGTTGATGTGAGGTAGCCCATCAGCCATAGTCTTCCATCTAAAAGAAAGTAACAAACAAAGTCACTGGAAAGCACCTAAGACATTTCTCCAGATAAACTTCTAAGACCATAACAGCAGCTCTATGTACATGCTGTACTGCACACGTTAAAACTTACTGGTACAAGCTCTTTTTAAGTGTGAGCTCTTCTTTCCGGTGGTCAATCAACAGGGGATGGTCCTCCTCAAAACCCTTCATGGCTGAAGCATGAAAAAAACATAAAAATTGATAATCATTCGTCTGAATATTGATTATCTATCTATCAATTATTTGGGGAATTTGAGGCAGACCTTTCCCTCCTCTCAGCTCCATTAGGTCTCCCCTGGAGATCCATCTGTAGTTCATTGAGCCTGCTTTTTGAAAAAGGGCCCAGGTGTCTTGTGTTCTGTTAAGATTTTTTTTACCTGAGTTCATCGTATTATCCCAGTTGGTTTCAAGTTAGTTTTGATTCTTCTGTCATTTGGACTTTCTGTTACCTGCCTGTTCTGGATGTTCTTCCATCAGCTTTATTAAAGCTAGCTTTTTGTTTAACCTCAAACCTGCCTGCTGCTCCGACTTTGGGTTCTTCCTGAGCTGGTACTTGACACACTGGCTGTAGAAACATATTGTAAGAGGACGAAACATGTCTCACACTACGAAGTTTACCAAACCGAAAATCAGCAAACAGCAGCCTTGACTGTGATGTTTAAAGATGCTGTATTCTGACCTATCTGATGTTTCTGCTGTGATTGTTTTATGTGTGAAATGTGAGATGATCACTAAATTTCCACACGATTATGCTATGTCTTGTTAAGAGTAGTAAATAAAAAAAGCTACATGTGATGTACTCTATTTAGTCACTAGATAGAGACAAATATGAGTCCAACATAAATGTTTGCACAAACAGAAGGTGTTACATAATCCCAGACTTAATATAAGAAATCACCATATGAGTGATGTTTAACTGGATTTAACTTACTGTCCCAGTTGAAAAGTCAGTGCCAAAGTTGTCCAACTTAGTTCTCTCACTCTGCCCTTCAGCTCCAATTAAGGTGACATATATGTTGTCCCATGTTCCTGCATATTGCATGTCACCTGTTGTCACCTTTAGCTTGTACTCAGCCATGGTCACTCTGTGGAAACTGTCTGGAAAAAGAAACAAGATAAAATCTTAAAACTGCAGAGTGAATGTTCCAACACTCTGCAAAAGAAAGCTGTTTTTATTTGCAGATAATTAATTCAAGGAAAGTCCTGGATATTTTTTCTATGCTACCTCTTTGTCTTACAGCTGCAGATTCAGGTTTTCTCTTTCTGTGGTCTGTGTTCTACTCCCCCCACTGTGGTTTGATATAAAGGGTGATGTATCTCAAAATGTATGTTGTGTTTCTGGTTTTTAATCTTTGGGAAGGATCAGCAGTCGTACTTAACCACCCATTTTGGTCACAGGCCAAAAACCACAAAAAAAAAAAACAAAGCCTAAAATACACCTCAGTGAATATCAGTTCTGTGTGATGAATCAGTCACATGGTCAGGAGTGTGAGTGCAAAGCAAACAGTGAAGGACCTAAAGGCATGTAGTCGGGGCAGGCAGGAAGGGTTGGGTGATTTTTTTGGCAAAAAAATTAAGAGGCGTACTGGCAAGGATAGCAAGTCTGAACAGAGTTAACTGAGGTTCCATGGAAAACAGGAATTCAGACACTGAAACTGAGCAGACAGACAGTAGAAAGGTGTATTTATAATGTGCCAGCACTCACTCATATAAATGTCATACACTCAACATAGTGTAGAGCCCAGACTGTACGCAAATATCACACACCAACTGTTCAGCTACTTCTTCATCTTATTGTGTATACTGTAATCGAAGTATCTGAATACTAAGACATGTCTATGGTTAAGGTTCTGAAAACACAGATGTGAACTCTGACGAAGGAATCAGAGCCAGAGCAGTTGAAATCAATTGACTGTTTACTTGGTAAAGAGTTCAAAGCAGGTCAACATGAGACACAGAACTTTATGGGTTCCACAGAATGTTAGTGTTGTTAACTCAACTTTTCCCAAACTTTAATTTTGTTTCCCAGTACTGGACCCTGTAGATGACCAGTATTAACAAAAAGAATATAATTTATTTTGTCTTTACTCTGAAATGTCCTGTTGCTTCTCCCTTGCTCCCCATAGTCTTGTTTTCTTCCACTGCGCAGACATTCAAGTACCAGTAGGAACATGTATGGTTTCTTTTTATTTTTTGTATCTCATTTGTGCAATAACATGTCAACTACTCATTGTGAGTAACCTGTTCTTGATGCACAAGCACCTGAGGGCCTGGAGAGTGCAGATGATTTGAAAATGTGCTGTTCTGGTTCCACTCTGACTACACTGCTTGCTACCTGGTACTGCTGGTTGTTTTGATAGTTATGGTCTCAGTTTTTTTCTTCATGTGTGTGAATTTCAGAGGACTGACTCAGTCATGCCCACTCTAAATGTGTTGCTTCGATGGGAAAAGCTTGTACTTTGGCTCAGGTTGTACTGACTTTTATATCTATTTTTTATAAGTGTGCAACACACACTGAATGACATCATCAATTTGATAATCAAATAAAGCAAATTAAAAATTCAGACTGGTGAAGCTTGCCCCTGCAAAAGTACATCAGCTGACATCACAATATACATTGTTCTGCACTCACATGATCAAAAAGTAAAAAGAACTTAGATACACAGCACATGTGTAAATAACTTCAGTTAATGTCACAGCCTGTTACAGCTGCTGTAATAGTGGGCAGAAAATATGCTACCATATTCTTGGTGTTGCTTGCATATAAATGCTGAGGTGCCCAGTTTCATGTGAGATCATTTTATTGAAGACAAATTCCTGTATTATAATAAGGAGCACTAAACAGTAACATTCCATCACATTATGTCGTCAGTGATCAATAGATGTTTACTGTTTTAGATTATTGACTCATATCGAGTCCAAGCTCAAACATTTGCTACCCACAACACCGCATGCAATACAGGTGTTAAAAAGGTATTGATATTGTTCACTAATGCAGAAAGATAAAAAGAAAATGAAACAAAAGGCTTTATCAGGCTTAGTTACATTGCTACACTGTTCTCTATCTCAGTGGGATTCAGATATGTGTAGGGCACTTCAAGCCGTGAGTTTCTTGTTGTGATTGCTTCATTGAGGCGGGACAGCTCTGCTTGAAATTTCTTCATCATCTGCTTAGGGGCAGGCTCATCGAAGCGTTCCTCAGGGTATGAACCCAAGGGAACCTGCCAAAATGACAAAACGAAACAGTCGATCACATTGACACAGTATTTTGTTTGGTACATTCTTTTTCGCTGTTTGTTTATCATCACCAAACTTACCACATCAGTGTACTTGTTTGTAAGCATCCATCCCATGGCTACAAAGCTGACTGTCTCACCAACATTTGGGAGGGTCTCCAAAATTGTCTTCATGCTTGACTGCCCCTTTGTGGTTGGTGGAGGTTTGCTCAGCAGGAGGGAGGCATTGGGTGCCCAGGAGTAGTAGTCATACTAAAATATAAAAGAAGTTTCCGTATGTATTAATATTAATTTTTGAAATTCTTAAAGTCCCCCTTCACTCATAAATGTTTTTTTGCTTATTGTTCCTTCCTTCCAACATCATTCCTGGATGTTCAACCTTATCTGATTACTTTTGATTTCTTTTTACCCGATTACACGCCACTCAGCAACAGTTATTATACTAGATGTTTATCAGATAGTGCTGTCGCAAAATTTAAGGAAAAGATTACTCCGTCGTTAAATTCAATACCAAGTCCCTCAGTAACAGAGGTTTCCTGTACCGACTTTGATCATTTTGTCGATAGCGCCATAGGCTCTCTGCGAACAACACTTGACTCTGTAGCTCCTCTTAAAAAGAAGTTAAAAAAGCAAAGAAAGTTCGCTCCTTGGTATAACTCTCAAACCCGTAAGTTAAAACAAATATCGCGAAAATTTGAAAGGAATTGGCGATTGACCAAACTGGAAGAATCTCGTTTAATCTGGACAGACAGTCTCAAAACCTATAAGAGGGGCCTCCGCAATGCCAGAGCAAACTATTACTCAGCATTAATAGAAGAAAACAAGAACAACCCCAGGTTTCTTTTCAGCACTGTAGCCAGGCTGACTGAGAGTCAAAGCTCTATTGAGCCTTGTATTCCTTTAGCCCTTAGCAGTAATGATTTTATGAGCTTTTTTAATGACAAAATTCTAACTATTAGAGGCAAAATTCATGACCTCCTGTCCTCAGATAGTAGCTATCTAGCCTCAAACACAGCTGTAAGACCTAATATATATTTAGATTGCTTCTCCCCAATTTCTCTTCAAGAATTGTCAGCAGTGATTTCTTCATCTAAATCATCAACGTGTCTCTTAGACCCCATCCCAACTAGGCTACTTAAGGAGGTCTTTCCTTTAGTTAACACTCATATATTAGATATGATCAATATATCCTTATTAACAGGCTATGTACCAGGTCTTTTAAGGTAGCTGTAATTAAACCTCTACTAAAAAAGCCCACCCTGGATCCAGAGGTGTTAGCCAACTATAGACCAATATCTAATCTTCCCTTTATGTCAAAGATCCTTGAGAAAGTAGTCGCAGACCAGCTGTGTGATTTTCTCCATGATAATAATTTATTTGAGGAATTTCAGTCAGGATTTAGAGTGCATCATAGCACTGAGACAGCACTAGTTAAAATTACAAATGACCTTCTGATTGCTTCAGACAAAGGACTCGTCTCTGTACTTGTTTTATTAGATCTTAGTGTGGCATTTGACACAATTGACCATCAAATTCTACTGCAGAGACTGGATAACTTAATTGGCCTAAAAGGTTCTGCACTAAGCTGGTTTAAATCTTATTTATCTGATCGTTTTCAGTTTGTTGACGTTCATAATGAATCATCCTTACGTACCAAAGTTTGTTTTGGAGTTCCGCAAGGTTCTGTGCTCGAACCAATCCTATTTACTCTATATATGCTTCCTTTAGGTAACATCATTAGAAATCACTCTATAAATTTCCATTGTTATGCGGATGATACTCAGTTGTATTTATCGATGAAGCCAGAAGAAAGTAATCAATTAACTAAACTCCATAACTGCCTTAAAGACATAAAAACTTGGATGAGCACCAATTTCCTGATGTTAAATTCAGACAAAACTGAAGTTATTGTTCTTGGCCCCAAACAACTCAGAGACTCTTTATCTGATGACATAGTTTCTCTAGATGGCATTGCTCTGGCCTCTAGCACTACCGTAAGAAACCTCGGAGTAATATTTGATCAAGATTTGTCTTTTAATTCTCATTTAAAACAACATTTTTTCATCTGCGTAATATTGCGAAAATTAGGCCTATCCTGACCCGAAAAGATGCAGAAAAATTGGTCCACGCTTTTGTTACCTCTAGGCTGGATTACTGTAACTCTCTATTATCAGGTAGCTCTAGTAAGTCCTTAAAAACTCTCCAGCTAATTCAGAATGCAGCAGCACGTGTACTAACAGGAACTAAGAAACGAGATCATATTTCTCCTGTTTTAGCTTCTCTGCACTGGCTCCCTGTAAAATCCAGAATTGAATTTAAAATCCTACTGTTAACTTATAAAGCTCTAAATGGTCAAGCTCCGTCATATCTTAGAGAGCTCATAGTGCCATATAATCCCACCAGAACACTGCGCTCTGAGAACGCAGGGTTACTCGTGGTCCCTAAAGTCTCCAAAAGTAGATCAGGAGCTAGAGCCTTCAGCTATCAGGCTCCTCTCCTGTGGAATCATCTTCCTGTTACGGTCCGGGAGGCAGACACCGTCTCCACATTTAAGACTAGACTTAAGACTTTCCTCTTTGATAAAGCTTATAGTTAGGGCTGGCTCAGGCTTGCCCTGTACCAGCCCCTAGTAAGGCTGACTTAGGCCTAGTCTGCCGGAGGACCCCCCTATAATACACCAGGCACCTTCTCTCCTTCTCTCTCTCTCTCTCTCTCTCTCTCTCTCGTATTCTATTACTGCATCTTGCTAACTCAGCCATTCTGGATGTGACTAACTCGGCTTCTTCTCCGGAGCCTTTGTGCTCCACTGTCTCTCAGGTTAACTCATATCACAGCGGTGCCTGGACAGCGTGACGTGTGTGGTTGTGCTTCTGCCGTGGTCCTGCCAGATGCCTCCTGCTGCTGCTGCCATCATTAGTCATTAGTCATACTTCTACTGTTATTATACACATATGACTATTGTCACACATGTATACTGCCAGATATTAATACATACTTTCAACATATTGTACCACAGTAGCCAGAACTATAGCTATAATATTATTACTTTCAATAATGTTGTTGTAACCTACTGTCATTACCTGCATCTCTCTGTCTCTCTCTCTGTCTCATTGTGTCATGCGGATTACTGTTAATTTATTAGGCTGATCTGTTCTGTATGACATCTATTGCACGTCTGTCCGTCCTGGAAGAGGGATCCCTCCTCAGTTGCTCTTCCTGAAGTTTCTACCGTTTTTTTCCCCCGTTAAAGGGGTTTTTTTGGGGAGTTTTTCCTTATCCGCTGCGAGGGTCATAAGGACAGAGGGATGTCGTATGCTGTAAAGCCCTGTGAGGCAAATTGTGATTTGTGATATTGGGCTTTATAAATAAAATTGATTGATTGATTAACAGCAGAATAATGAAATTGACACAAGAAAATTTCTGCATATGAGCATGATTTTGTGACTTCAGCTATCCCGATAGAAAGTCATGGTTCAGGATGTTTGATGTTTGATAGATGCTCACTAAGTACTTAAATGAAGTTCTTCCTGGAAAAACTGTATCAGACTTACAAGTCCTCCAAATTAAATATCAACCTATGTTGTTTGTCCATGCCCTCGAAAAAGACACACTGAATGTTTAACCTGGTTAAGAATGGGGGACCCTTGCCATCATAGTTATAGTAATAAACATGCTTTAGTTTGTCTATAATGAGTCTTCAGTTGTTTGCTATTATTATTGTATGGTCATAGGCCAATCTTTTATGGATAACCACTGTAAAAACCAGCTTGTGCCTCACTGAAAGAAAAATAATAAACACCTCCCAAATCTGCCGCTTGTTCCATAGATTAGAGCTGTTTGATCCAGTATCAGGTTTGTTAAAACTACAAAAAGTTAACTATTTTTCAACTATTTATGGTCTCACCTGCCCATTGTTTACTGCAGCATGTTGAGCTGTCACTGTGAAGATCACCATGGTGATGAACTTGATCACTTCCACGACAGTCTGACACTCTGCTGGAAACCCTGTTGACAGCAAAATTATATCAGTTAATTAGTGGCATTTTCCGGGGGTGAAACATTATTTTTAAAGGACATATATATATAAAACAAATACATTTTTTTATGTTTTGCTTTCATATTTTTAACCTCTAACTTGCCCTGTGCCAGAAAACACCCTCGTCTCAGGCAAGAATTCACAACTTCAAACAAATAAAAAATGCATTTGAGGCTCTTAAATCTTCTAGTATGTTGGTGTGATCCAAAGTGTGGCGCAAAATGGAAGGAAATGGAACAAAATCAAATAAAAATATACCTCTTCTATCAATACCAGCTTAAAAAAAAAACTCTTAGACAATCTGACTAACTGGACAGCAGTCCCTTTAAACATTTGGCATAATGAACTGGGAGACATTTGAAAGAAATGCTTGAATATTAAGTCGGGTGATTTATGACATTCATACCAGCTGACGTGGATGGTAGATTTAAACAGTGGACAAATGGCAGTATCACTTTTTACTGTATAATATCCTCCAATTAGGGTTTAGATACCTTTCAACCAAAAAATTAGACATTACTTTGATGAAAATATTGGAACTATGAAAGAGAAAGAAATTGGTCTCATTAGTATATTTCTGATGCATATAAGGGAAATATTATCAAAAACTGAATTCCAGGATTTATTATCTTTATATTTGGAAACTTGGAAACTTCAGTGTCATTTATTGGGAACATGGGCTACGTACCTGAAGCTTTGTTTCCGAAGAAGCCATGTGTGAATATCTCACTGATCCAATCCTGCAGCTCAGTGTCTTTCAGCACCTCACTGTCTGAGGGATAATAGTACTCCACTAATGCCTTCACAAAGCTGGTGAACACAGAACAATTTGATTGTAAGGTTGAAGTGGTTATATCAGTATGTGTTGCTTTTAAAATTAATTAGTATGGTCAGATGCAGCATTCATTTAAAGGTAACCTGTTGATGATGTTCCACAGCTTCAGGCCATCATCTCTGTAGTAGAAGTTGGGTATGGACTCCAGTCCTCGTGCAGTGATGTTCTCTGGCAGACAGAGGGAGCTGTAGGTTGTTTCAGAGTGAGCCCTTCTCATAAGCTCCAGCAGTCCGTCATAGCCAAGTGTAGTCTATCAAGTTCATGATCAACAAATATTTACCATCCAAAAGTTTCTTGAAGTAAAATAATTAACATTGTAAAAACAAAAAAACAACACCTTCAAGTTTTGCTAAAATGCAACACAGTTGGAATCTGCAGATTCAGAAAATGTGTATTTTGAAGAGCCATACTAGATGTAAAACCCCCGCTGGTCCTAAAAGAGTTGTGCGAGCTCCAATGTTTATGTGGAGAGTGTACCGGAAATGTGGAAACAGCAGCTGTACGGACAGATGGAAAAATATTACAAGTCAAAGTATGATGCTTATTTAAGTGAACAACAAGCAGCACATCCTGGTCAATCATCAATGAAAGCCATGAGCAAACAAACAAACAAAAACTGAAACAGATTTTCTGTGACAGTAAGTAAATGAAATGCTATATTTTTGATCATGTAGGGCTAATATGGTCAATCTCATTAGGGGTACGCACACAATGGCAACACTTTCACAGTCAGCATTTCATTTCACTAGGTGTCCACACCTTGTAGGCTCACAAAAGGGTGTGTCTGTGACAACCAATCACATCTTTTAAAATAATGTGTCATACCTAGTAACAGGGCCAACCACACCTCCTCACTAAGGTAAAAGTCTCTGTCCCTTCCTTGGTTAGAGTTGCTCTGAAAACTTTCCTAAATCACTCCTAAGCCAGGAGTCTTTACTAAAAAAAATAAGCTAAGTTAGGAGCTTTCAGAGAGTGTTCTCAGAATGTTTGTGAATACGGCCCTGGTCATCAGTTCAGCTCAAATGAATAGAATAAAGTGCACCAGCACTGTGACCTCAGCTGTGTAATTTTACCTTATAGAGGGGGTGAATCACAGAGAAGCTGCGGAGAGTGGCAACAGTAAAGACCTCTGCCAGAAGGTGAGTGTTCATGAGGTGTTGAACTGCTTGATGATCCATGGAATCTGCATTTTTGATGAACATCTTGGCCAGCAGCCAGTCAGTCTCTGGGTCACTGGGCAGAAAGATGGGATTCTGCTCAGAGGGCTGTTGGTGCAGCTGAAATGTGATAAAAACATGTTTAATTTTTATAGTTTACACAAGTTTATACAGTACAGATAATGCCACTGATTTGCTCCGTCATTTAAATACCTGTATTGCTATTGGCATCAGTTTGTGTTCTGGGTTCATGTAGAGTAAACAGAGACCAGCAGTCACGTGCAGAGGTTCACCATTATAGGTTCTGGGGGTTATTCCATCCATCCTCTTCTGGTCATAGAGGAATATGTTGCCTTTCTGTATGGGAAGGAAAGACAAGAAAAAAAGGGACATCAAGCGGTATCACAAATTTGTAATAAGTCAAGGCAATATGATTCGGGTACTTTCCATAGTGATATTTGTACACTCTTAAAACTCACAAGTCTTCCCAAAGCAGATTATGAGCCATCTAAAGCCACTGTTCCTTCATACCTCCATTTCCTTCTGCAGAGAGGTTCCCTCTGCCAGGAACGGCTTCACCATCTCCTCTGTGACTGGAAAGTTTGGGGGAAGCTCTGAGCAGCGCTTGATCACATTGGGGTTGACTCCGTTCAGAAACTGGGATCCATAAAAGTCATCTTCCTTCCAGTGCTCTGAAACATACTCTGGAAGAACAGCAGTTAGAAAATATAATATCTAAAATGTTCTTTCTTTGGGTTTGAAGTACAACATGATGATCATTGTCATTGTTTTACCCAAGAGAAACATCTACTGTATACTGTATGTGTGTTTATTTGAAACTATGGCAGTGACATTTTTGTGATAATTTATGCTGCAGAACTGGAAAATGAGGGGGAAACAATCTACCTGACATTGTCGTCTTTTTGAACCAGAAGATTTCTTTCATGTCTTCAATGCGTTCCCATTTTTCTTTAGATCCAAGCATTCCCTTAAGCTTCAGTTCAAGACCGCTGAAGTAAAACAGGGTTTAAAAAAGAAAAACACAATACAGAAATAAAGCACATACTGATAATAAAGCTTTAAATTAAACTTTTTCCTCAAAACATATGAATATGACTACTGGAACCTAGTTGTGTTCACTGTTTATATGTATGTAGACTCACATTATGGTTTTTGTATCATCTATTTCACTTGATTTGGACTCAGAGAAGCGGATTTCAGCTGGGAGCTCAGACTGTTTATTGACATGGATGATTTGGGGTAGTCCGTCAGCCATAATCTTCCATCTGAAAAACCAAACAAAGTTACAGAGAAGAACGTGAGACATTTTTCCAGATAAACTTATAAGATCACCACAGCAGCTCTATGTACGTGCTGTACTGCATGTAGAGGCTAAGCCAATACTTTAAGCCACTGAGGCATTTCAACAGGAAACCTAATTGACGCGCCTTTACTTTACCATGACGGATGAATGAGAGTCCACTTGCTTTTCAGTTACGATGCACACAAGTCCATTTATTTCACATCTCATTTTTTAAATCACACATTCTCACACAACACATCTGCACGGAGCATAACGTGTTGCTGTACAGCGGTCAAAAACTGTTTTTCCTGTTCCGGTTGGAAACACCTGACGAGCCACAAAGGTTCCTAGGCTATATAGGCTGACCCGCCAATCACAGTCAGACCATAACACACAAACAATTAACATAATCTGCTCTTACACTGCACACATTAAAACTTACTGGTACAAGCTCTTTTTAAGTGTTAGCTCTTTTTTCCGGTGGTCAGTCAACAAGGCATGGTCCTCCTCAAAACCCTTCATGGCTGAAGCAAGAAAAGTACAAAGAATTAATATCCATAAATCTAAATATTAGTAATCTGTATATCAATTATTCTGGAAATTTGACCTTTCCCTCCTCTCAGCTCCACCAGTTCTCCCCTGGAGATCCATCTGTAACAGGGGAAAAGAATGGCTTCTCCTTCTGGAGTCGTCACCACTATTTTGGAGAAGTACCACTCATCTTCTGGGAGAAACAAAAACGGGTCTTTCTCCACTTTGACCAGCAGAAGTTTCCCCAGAGATGAACTGGTTTTCACGGTGTAGATCCCTGTCTTGAAATAAGGATTAATATAAAATTAAACAAAGTTACAATTCAACATGTATGTTTTGGTGTAGTATATACACATTTAACCTAAAATGTTTAGCAGAACATTAAATCGTCATCTAAAGAGTAAAAACTCCCATCAAGAATGGAAAGTCCTCTTAAATTGTGATTTTAATATTGAAAAATGTCGAAATCTGAATCTGCATCAGAGTACATGTTGTGATAGACAATCATGCCAGCTAGCTGGTGAAAGCCCTGATTTTATCAAACAACTAAAACCCTTTCTGAGAATATTTGGGCTGTTTACAATAGTGGATTATTTGAAATATGTTACACTGGAATTAAATGTATAGTGACTGTTGCAAAGATAAAGATGAGTTGCCGTTAGATTGTGTTTTTATGGTCAGTCTGTAAGAGCTATGGTGGTTAATGTCAGATAGGCCACACCTTGAAGAGGAACTTGACAACTCATCAAATTGGTGTGGCTTACTGTATGAAAAACCTAATGTAAACTTGAAGTCATCCAAATATTTGATTCTGTGCCTCACAGCCTTTGAATTATAAACTGAAATGTGCTCACTAGATTTCCACATAATGAGCTATTCGTTATGTATAGTTAGGTGTAGTAATTAATGAAATATAATGTACCTCAGTTGCTCATTGGATAGAGACAAATACTACCATATCATAAATATATGTGCAAACAAAAGCCATTATATTGTCCCAGACCTAATCTCAGAATCACCATATGAGCACTGCATTTAACTTACTGTCCCAGCTGAAAAGTCAAAGCCATAGTTGTCCAACTCAGTTCTCTCACTCTGCCCTTCAGTTCCAATTAAGGTGACATATATGTGGTCCCATGTTCCTGCATTTTGCCTGTCACCTGTTGTCACCTCTAGCTTGTACTCAGCCATGAACTGTCTGGAAGAATCCATTCACAAAAAGGTCTTGGTATTTCTTTCTCTATACTCAAATTGTTCGTCCACAGGCATCCAAAATGTTTGTAAACGCTCAATTTTATAGTATTATCTTGCATACATTATTACATGTTAAGCGTTTGGATCATCAGTTGTCATAAAAATGAGGAAAGATGAGTCAAGCTCTTACCTGTACCTTCAGATGGAGGCTGTTTTTACTACCTCTTCGTCTTATAGCTGCACGTCCAGGTTTTCTCTCTCTGTGGTCTGTGTTCTTACTCAGTCTCTTTCTGTAGTAAGCCCCTCCAGCCTAACTACAACCTTTTTGATACTATTTCCCACATTGTGCTTTGATATGAAAGGAGATGTAACTCAAAATGATGTTTCTGTTTTTTACTATCTGTCGGAGACGGAGACTGTAGGGGAAGGAGCTGCAGTTTTACAAAACCACCCATTTTGGTAGCAGGCCAAAAACCACCCTGAATTCTGACAAACACAGTTCTCTAAATATTAATTATATTTGATGAATCATAACTTGGTAGGCAAAACAGTCAGGAAGGGTTGGTTGACTTTCTGACAAAAATGAGAAAGCCTATCAGGAGTGGTAGTCAAACTAAATTTTGAAAGAAATTTCAGTATGTATTACTACTCATTTTTATAATTCTTAAAGTTCCGCTTCACTCAGTAATGCATGGGAGTTTAAGATGTGTGTGCACAAGCATGATTTCGTGAGTTCAACTATTTTGGTAGAAAACTATGGTCCAATGCGCAACTTACACACAAACCTCCAGCACAAACACACTGGGAGCGCACAGGGTGTAACTTAGAGAATGCCTGTGTAGATATCCAGTCAGCATAAAACAGCTTGCATAACATATGAAGTCACTAAGACAGAAGAGGGAGCATGTAAGGACTCAGTACTGAATACTGAACTCTTACTGAGCTGGTTGTAAAGAACATAGAGTTCTTTCAGTTGCTGGTTTGGAAGTACATGTTGTAGGAAAGACGTGCTCATGAAACTAGTTTGAACTTGTTTTGAATTTTAATAGCTGTATATAATTAACATTCAAGAGTATACAGTACTTGTTAAGAAGCAGACTCATACCTGGAATTTCTCAATTATGGGATCAGTAAAGGTGTATCTTATCTTATCTTATCTTATACTAGATAGAAGAGTTAACGATCTGCGGTGATAGAAAGATATTATGTGTTTTTATTGCATGCAGTGTCACTGCACTAAACAACAACTGCTCTTTAGTTGCCATGACTAATTAACATTCACAGGCTGTGGATTTGTCAGTGAGGTACAAAGAACAGTAATTAACACATTAATTTGCCTTTTTTTGTGGAAAAATCATATCAGACACAAAACTCCTTCAACTTTAATGACAAAGTATGTAATTTGTCCATGCTCACACACAGACTATTGGGTTTAAATGTTAAACATTGAATGTTAGTTTAAAACAAGGAAGCTAACAGTTGCTTGTCTTTTTAAAGTCCAATGTTTTGTTTGAGGGGATTTTGATTATATGCAATACAGGTATTTTACTGACAGAGCAAATCAGTGACAGTACACACATTGCATCTAAAAAGGTCGTAGAATAATTGTAAATTCACAGAGCCTCTAGATTATACAGCAGTAGCACAATAAAACATGGTACCCTGCTGTGAGAATACCACAGTTGCACTGCACATGGCCTAAAAAATATGTTACCAGTAGAGGGTGCTCAACTCACACACAGCTGTGTGTAGGTAGCTTGTAGATCTTTCATGGTTTCAGGGTGTTAAAAGGTAGGTACAGCACACCTCACGACACATTTATGTTGGAAAAATTAACAGTGAGTGAATGACCAAAGAAAGCATGTAAGATGATGGAAAGCTTATTGTTCATATGCAACAAAAGTGCAAAAGCACAAGTTGCTTAATCACAGCTGTTTTATTTTCTGCTGTGTTTGTATATGCTGCTGAATTGTAAAGCACTTTGTGCTGTATTCTGTACATTAAAGGTGCTATATAAATAAAGTTCATTCATTCAGTTTTTTATTTGGTTAACCTGTTGGAGCCACAATAACATTCTTTATATTTGTTTTGATTCATGTTTAACTAATAGTGACTAGATGTAAATAGGTGCAGTTTTGTTGTTTGTACAATGTATGGTGCACTAGAGCAGGAAACAGGTAATATAGGTAAGGTGCAGGTGATGAGCAGCAGGTGTGTGACTGGGGAAGCAAACAGTTTTTATTTGACTCTGAAGTGTGGTAGCATGAAGAGTTTGTAGCATGGAAACTTAAACTCTGATACTGTTAAGTGGAAACCTACCTAAGATGAATTATAGACAGATGATGTTTTACCTGTGTGAGGTGAGCACGTGAAAATAAATGGGTCACTGCACTCAAAGAAACTGGATGAATACATGGTTTTATTGTTGTTGCCCAGACCACGCGTCTGAAAAGTTCTTCCCATTCACTCCTCACAGCCTTAAATGTAATGTTTTTTATTGAAAGAATCTACATGATCTTTATTACAGGCAACCTGTTGAGAATGTTGAACAAAAAACTGTCTTCATTTAAGGGTGTTTTCACACTTGGTCCTTTTTAAATGAACCGAACTCAGTCCTCGTAAAGTGCACCAAAAAGTGGACCAACAGAAAAGGGACGCAGTTCTTCCGGCGTTCACATTGTCAGTACATTTGAAAGAGGACTCACTTCTCTCTCTGGTCCACTTCAGCTCTGATGGTAGTCCTTAGTCCTCTTTCTGTTCACACTATAGCCTATATATGGTATATACTGATACAGTTTTGTTTTTACCTTGATGTGGCACTGCAGTGCTGTTATGAACTTAACTTTGGAGGAAAACCTTAGCGTTTCTGTGCATTGTGAGCAGTTGCCGTTTGATGTTTTCCTCGTTCCATATCTGGGGGAGTGCAGTTGTTTCATCGTCGGACTAAAGTACTCCTTATCCACTGGTCGTGTTGTCGTTACCTGTGGCAATGGTTCCATTGTATTTATTATGCATCCCACTGAAATAGCGTGTGATCTGTCTACGGCAAGCCTGGGGGGGCTACAATACAATAGCAAAAAGGCAAAGTGGACCAGGAGACTTTTGTGTTCACAAGGCACAGGTTACGTGAACTGCACCATGGACTTGAAGGGAACCGAACTCAGACCGCCTCGCTTCAGAGGGCTCTGAGTTCTCTTGGAGTGTTCACATATGCACAAAAAATGCTGAGTCAGCGCTCTGAGTCTGCTTAGAGGGCTGGAAAGGACCAAGTGTGAAAACACCCTAAGTTTCCATGCTACAAACTCTTCATGCTGCCACACTTCACAGTAAAAAAAAACCCAGTCACATACCTGCTGCTCATCACCTGCACTTTACCTATATTACCTTCCAGCGAATTACCTTCAAAGTGGATACATATCAATTCTGAATATTAGATGGTATAATGGTTTCAACACTCATTTTCTGGAGAACTGATACACCAGCACCAGCTGCGCTTCCTCACTGTCTTATTGTTGATGTTTACTGTTGTTCTCTGCTACTAACTAAGAAAAGAAAAGTCATCATTGTCATGTTATAGCCCGGTTATGTTTACCTTTTAATGAAAATTTTATATTGTATGTCCTCAGTGTCAGTTTTTCCCCTTGGTATCGAAAATTGTGTTGAATATCAATATTTTTCAATTAACTGTATCAAAGTATGAAATTGCAGTGCCAGGACAAAAGGCTTATATAATCCAGGTCCAGGCACTCGAGATAGTTTGAAAGACATAAAATTCCTTTAATTCAACAGACTAGAAACATCAATAAACACCAACACGTATCTGCTTGCACCTTCCTTGGGGTGT
Source organism: Epinephelus lanceolatus (assembly GCF_041903045.1). Lineage (NCBI taxonomy): Eukaryota > Metazoa > Chordata > Actinopteri > Perciformes > Serranidae > Epinephelus > Epinephelus lanceolatus. Next base: position 18,410,718 of record NC_135746.1, on the reverse strand, counting down.
AGAAACAAACAGAGTAGTTGCATTCACTACAGTTGTGCACACGTGAGAGTATGCAACATACTTTTTGGTCTCTGGGGGCATAACACAGTAAGTAGGAAAAGTTACAAAAAGTCCTCTCACAGGCTGAGATGGTGTAACCATAGAAATACATACCAGGAAACCAACAGTCAAATACAATATTCAAAATTTAAGTCAACAGGAGTCAATCACATAAAACCAATTCAATCAGGAGAGACTCTAAAACGAATATTTATTAACGTGTGATAAAGGGCATGGATCCAGTGTGCCTCTCTTTGTTTTAGGTTCTTGATCTTATCCCCTCCCCAGGCACGGGATAAGATCAAGAACCTCAAGAACTTCAAGAACCTCTATATTTTATTTTGAAGCATTCCCTCCCATGAGTTGATTTGAGGGACACCAGTAGCACTCCTGACACCCTTTTCCTTCTTTAAGTAATTGCAGTATTGTAACAACACTAGTCTGACGCATTCACGTTTCACCTAAAATACACTTCATATTTTTTATTTAAGTCTTCTCTAGATATTTGAGTCGGCGCAGACATGGATTTCAATTGCAACTTGACTGTTTGGCAGAAGCAAACAAACCACAAGGCTGTAATTTTGTTTGTTTTTTAATGGAATGTCTTGCTGTCTTTTCTCCTCAGTGCTGATGATCTGGCTCCCTGCCTCCACACACCAGTGAACTACAGCGGAGTAGAGAACAAAGTAATACACAGACACACAAATACACAAACAGCACATACACCATCATTACGAGGGGAACGAAGTCAGAAGCTTGGCGGTTAAAAAAACGTTTGTTGGATGTCGACACCAGCCCTTTATTATGCAAGTCCCTACAAGACAGCTTAGTATTCTGGCATGGATCTAGAAATATTTTCCCATATCTGAAGTTGTTCTTTTCTGATCCTGTGTATCAGGGTTAATATCATTTAACTGTAATGTTCTCACGCATGTGTTGGCTTGAATGTGCTCCTACATTTGAATAAATAATGTGGTGACGTGTAGAGTGTCACCTCTACAGGTGAGTTACGCTTCCAGAGAAAAACTGCATGCCACTTCAGCTCTTGATTGTCCTGTGGCAAATAGTTTTGACAGCAAGGCAGCATAAAAACAATAAGAACATAGTAAAACAAGACATTAAAAAGTGTGAGAGTTATACTGAGCCCAAAAGCCCAAAAAATATTTGAAAAAAAATCAGGGGTAGGTAGTAGCCATGAGTTAAAAAAAGTCTATTTTTTAAGGAATGAGTACTTTTCATGTTCCTTTTTAAAATTAAAATTTGTTTTTTTGTCAATCCATGGGACTGGTCCAAAAACGCACATTAAACTTGACTAAACTTTTCAAACACAAGTACACAAATAGACTTGACTATAACTCGCAGCATTCACAAAGCACTTGTCTTTTGCTGGACACATTTTGACACATTTTCCTTACAAATACAACATGCTAATATTTTTTTATTTTAAGCCAAGTGTAATTTTAGTGCAAGCCTTTTTAGCCAGTAGCCATTTTACATTGTATAAATTAGCCTAGTGGCTAGCAGACTTTTCCTCTGCTCATATGAAACCAGGGACAACAGCAACAATTAACAAAGATAATGTTACAAAATTTGGTTCCATTACAACTCACGAGGTTCACTGACAAAACAACTGTCTTATGCTAAACACATTTTTCAAATAGATATAACATGCTAACGTTATTAGCACAAGCCTGTGGCATTTTACATTGTATAACGCAGCTTAGCAATGAGCGGAGATTTTCTCTTCTCGTATGAAATCAGAATAAATCACACACACAAGAATTAAAATGCTATTTTTGTGGAGGTTTTATTGTCTTCACAATTTATTGTTTCTTATCTGTGAAATGAAATAAAAGCTTTGTTTCCACTGAGGGAAATGGTTTCAGCTTACAGAAACAGACATGAGGTCTGGGGAGGTGCACATCAGGCTATGGCGTAGAGTATGGCATCGATTTATTGCAGAAGTATAAATCCCGCTTTAATCAGCACCAAAAGGGTTTTGTTGTTCGACACCCAGTCCTAGTTTTGGGCGTTTTGCTACACAACACTGCACCCATTTAAAAGTGGTCTCGCCCATCCAAAATTTGGACAACACCAGGCAATGTAAAACCAGAGTTTTACCCACAAACTAAGCCATTCTAAGTTTTTTAATTAATATTACTCTTTGTGTTACTCACAGACTTCCAGATTTGTAGCCAAAAAAACGAATTCGTGCCAAGTTTCCTTTTGTTCCCTACAAGGCTGGTATGAGGATTCTTGTGGCCACCTTCCACTGCTCTTCCCTCAAAATCATGAAGTCCATCTGCTATGTCATTGTCGAGCCATAGACTCTCAGTATTGCTGAGCAAGAGTCACATTCGGGAGCTCAGAAAAAAAGGCAGATTTATAACTCTCTCTGAGGAAGAGTACTTCATTCAGTGATTTCTAAAGGACAGCATTAGCATGCTGGTTTTAATCAAATGTGGGTACAGGGGATAGACTGTATAAAAGAAGCGACGTGGCCACCATGACGCATCTGTTTGTGGACTACAAAGCCTCGAGTCTTTTGGCTGTTGCCATCTTGTTTTTTTCAAGCCAGAGGTGACTGTATTTGGACAACAGGGTGGAGCTGTCAAACACATTGTTGATGCATTGCTGCGCCTCCATCCTGATTGACAGATCGGCATGGCAGCGTCTTGTCAATCACAAGGTAGCCATGTCCCAAAGCGTACCCTACTTTATAATTTATATTACTCTAATTAGAACCATAGAAGACGACTTGCAACTACCGTTTAGGACCATTAACTAATTTGGAAAAATGTTTATTGGGTCAATAAATCAATTAAGAAGTAGGGTCATTTTCTCATAGACTTACAATCTGACTTCTTTTTGCAACCAGTGGAGTCGCAGGTTTAAGTCACTTGCTCATTGGCTTCACTTTTCTGATCCAGAGGTCATGTCCACTTCTTTCATACAGTCTCTGGTGCAGGGTTTAAAAACAGCCGACTATACAACTAACAGCTGTGGATTTTTATCAAAACAAAACATGGTCTATTTTCCGCTGTTGTTACTCCCACTACTCCTCATGTGGGGTTTAATATTTGGGTAAAATGAGTGTTGTGGAAAGAAGCCATTGCCTTTAAAGTCATGAGTTGGACCATTACTTAAAATGACACACATAATTGTTTTCTCAGTTTTTAAGTAGGCTGACCAAACGTCCTCTTTTGCCCGGACATGTCCACTTTTCACGTCCTGTCCGGGACGTCCGGGGGGGTTTTATAAATTGATGATAATGTCCGGTTTTCCTACGTGTTTGAGACGGGAGCGGACGGCGGGAGGTCCGAGGCTTCCAGCGAGGGGAGAGGTAGAAACAAACAGCAAATGTGTGTGTGTGTTCTGTTCAGGTGTTGTCACGTAAATAACAGTCCCCAAGCAATAAACAGGACAGACAATAGGATTTTATTTATTTTTACACACATTTTCACTGAAAGCTGACCGAATCCGACCCGAGCCCGAATACAATTACAACAGGGGAATTTCTTTGATCAGCTTTTAGTGGCTTCTAACCTCTCTGGCACTTTTCTTTTTTTAATTTTGTACATTTTATACTGTCTGCTTTTAACATTATGTGCAAATAAACTAATCTAAACTAAAATTAACATTATTCATCCCATTATGCGTTGCCACGCATGTTTCCTTCTCTTGCAGCTGCCACGGTGTTGGCCTTTTCTGTAATGTTGCTTTTCTCCTCCTCATATTTTAGTAGAATTAATCTCTGATCCTCACGAGAAATACTTTTTTTTTCTCCTCACATACAGCGCTCTGTGAGGACGCTCGGTGACGTTTAGTGACGCTCAGTGACGCTGCGCTTCTCTCATGATTGTGATTAGTCCGCTGTGTGCGCGTTCACGGCTCTTGATAAAGCAACTCTGGGTTGAGTTACCGAGTTGATATCCAGCGTCGTGATACCGATTATCCTGATTGCCATCGTTAGGGTTAGTCAACCCAGAATAAGTCTGGATAACCCAGGAAAGGTTGATCTCGCTTCATGATACAGGCCCCTGGTCTGCATCAGTCGCCAGCCATCGCCTCAAGGTGCATGTCTGTTAGATTTATGTTTAACTTACAATATTTACAGCAGTATTCAACAAAATAGGACAGACTGTGAAACGGGACGCTGTGAATGGGTAACAAAAAACTATGAACCTTCTATAAAGGGTGACAGACATAACAAATGCATCTACATTTCCCAGGAGAAGTAGAGTGTTTAACAGTTCATCTTGACTGAGCCTCTTAACTTGCGCTCTGCTGCTGTTGTTTGACTCCATGGGAACTGTTCTTACCACTCTGTTTGGTCTCACTGGCTCAAAAAGCATAGGCAATTGATTTTTAATTTTGTTTGTGGTTGTCTGTATCTTATCAATTCTTAAACTCTATTGTATCAATATTTATCTGGTTTTAAGTACAGTGTTGTACTCAGTGCTCCTAGCAGATAACAGTTAATGTGATACCACCAACAAGCTTGTTGAAAGATAGCTGCACCCTGCTGGCGAAAAAATGAAATACAATCTAGTTTTCTAGCAAATCTAGATGAATATTAAGTTTGATTGCAGTGTCATACCCGGCCTAATTTAGGAATCAACCAAAGCACAGTCATGTTGTTCAGTGTTTCATTTCCGCTGAATTCATCACCAAACAGTCAAGATTTTACACAGCTTTTATATTACTCCTCCTGAAGCCAGACAAAAATGTCAGTCTGGTTTTGGTTTATTTTTTCATTGCTTGTGGATCTGCTCTCATGTCCGTTGATATTGGATTAGGATTGTTTAATAGCTTGATAAAAATTTTAAGTGCCTTTTACATCTTGGTCCATGGACTAGCCTCCTGGGACTAGATGACGAGTTACGTGCTGATTTTTGTCACAGAGACCTTTCGCATATTCTGTTGCACTGCTCGGAAATGTATCTTAGTAGTGTGGATCACTGATAAAGCCCCCACTTTAAATCACTATTTCCATACGAGAACAAGTACCATCCACTCTGAAGCTTTCTCCACAGCCATAAAAGTTAAACCCTTTTTATTCTGCTGGACTGAGGCATTTTAACATGGGTGTCTATTAGGATTGACTCCCTTTTGGAGCCAGCCTCAAGTGGTCATTCGAGAAACAGCATTTTTGGCAATTCTGAGTTGGCTTAGTTTTTCAGCCCTGTAGATTGCGTCTAAGACCCGCTACATTTAGTTTTCCACAGTTTCTTTGGTTGTTCCACCATTCGGCATTTCTGCTGTGGGCAGCAGGGTTATGAGTTGCACCTACACTTATGAAGATAGTAAAATAATAACAGGGAGTCCTCGTAGTCTGGTAGACGGCACACTCTACTGCTTCCCACATTGTCAACAGCAGAGCACAGTCACAGCTTCACTCCTTCCGTTTCTACCTTTAACAGTAAAAGCCCCAGACATAGACACTGCATCACTGCCTATCAGAGAAAACTTAAATTCACTCTGGGCATTTGCTAAAAGGCAACTCAGCTAATCATCTAACAGTAACTGCAATGAATTTACATTGATAGTCCAGCAGCTGCTGCACTAGCGGGCAGAAAACATGCTACCATAGTTTTGGTCTTGCTTGCATATAAATGCTGAGGTGCCCAGTTTCATGTTAGATCATTTTATTAAAGACACAATCCTGAATTATTATAA